>NW_028327584.1:660213-863922 GCF_031878675.1 Megascapheus bottae | reverse complement strand
TTCATTGTTTTTTTTCCCACATATCTTCACCTATTTGTTATTATTCAAATTCTCAATGTTGGCCACTGAGTAAGATGAAATTTCAGGGTTGTTTTGATTTGCAATTCCTTTATAGTCAGGGATATTGTGAGTTTTCTTGTGTGTTTATCTGACATTCTCACTTCTCTCCTTTTAACTCTTTCGTCTGTTGATTGGTTTACTGGATTTGAGGGGGGTTAATTTATTGAGATTCTTATATGTTTTGATTATCAGGCTTTTGTTGCATGAATTTTTGGTAAAGATCCTCTAGTTTATTGACCGTCTTTTTAATTTAGAAATCATGTCCATTGAAGTTCAGAAACTTTTTAGTTTTATAAAAACTAACCCCATTTTTCAAGTCTCTTTACTATTTGCTGTGCCCTTGGTACCTTCTTCAAAGTTCCTGTTTGTGCTTATAAATTATAATGTTTCTCCTACTTTGTTTTTTCTTTTAGTAGTTTCAGATTTTCAGGTATGAAATACCATCTTAAAATCATGTGATCTCAGGTAAAGGAATGACATTGGAAGAAATATGATTTCTGAAATCTTGCCCTTAGGAAATATTTATGTTCTCAAGGCCCTTTACTTTTAAATGTTATGCAAGCTACAGTTTCTTGAGATGAATCATACTTCAGTAATCTTTAAAAAAGGAGTGCTCAAAGTCAAATGAACAGATATGTCAAAATGTATTAGTAAATTATTGTTACATGATAACTTTCTTCCATGTGTCACTCTGACATTCTTTGATGAGATAGGTAAGTGGGAAATGGTAAAGGATATTCTCCATCATCTCTGATCCTTCTCCAATCAGAATATTAGTTCCTATGTTCCAAAATCAACTCATTAAATATCAAAGATTTTTATATTTGTTACTAATATCTCATTGATATGGAATGAGTACTTTTCTTTGGAATGTGTACTTTTCTTCAGGTAGGTTATTCTTTTATCCAGTTAAATTTATAATTCAGGTGCAAGTTAGAGCATGACAGCAAATGAGAAAACTCCTTCAATAAACAGATAGCATAATAACATAATAAGTAGCTGTTGTATGCATTTCCCTGACATATTTTTTAATTTAGCATTATTGCCATTATAATTTATTTCTTATTGTCTGGGTAATGTTTACAGGAGTTATAGTCATATTTTTCAGGTAGTGGATACATTACTTCTTGAACATTGATAGCCTTTCTCATATTTTGCAATTATAATTTGTTTTCAATTTGTTTCTGGTTCTTACAAATACATAATCATGGGTGTTTGTCTATATCCTTTCACATTTCCCTCTTAGTTAAGAAAGAAATTTTAAGCAGAACTGTCATCATAAATATTTGCAAAACAACTACTAATCTTAGAAGATAGAAATGAACATAAACACTGTAAGTTCATGAATATTATAATTATTTTAACTTAAAAATAAAATCTACCTTGGCTTAAATCAAAAGAAGAAATCTTGCAATATAATATTCTGTAGAAATCCTAAAAGGACATTTTGTACTGCTACAACGATGCGTGTTATAATTATACACAATTTCTTTAATCATGTCACCTCCCCATTGTTATTTTATTGCAAGTTTGGTTTTCAGAGCAGTGTGAGTGTTCATTTTGATGTGTGGCTTTTCTTAGCTCTTGTTAAAATCATTTTTCTTCACATACACAGCTGTAACCTTAGAGAATTTCCAAAGTGTCTCTAATCAAATATTCCTTGAATTAGATATCTGAGAACTGAATGAAAAGTATTCAGGGAGAAAGATGCTTACTACAATATGATTCTTAGTTCAAAAATTCATTCATCCAGAATTTTAAAAAAGATAGAAGGCAATTGACCTTTAGGTCTGAGAAACAAGTCACATTTTATAAAGAAGAATGATTTGAACCTATAAAAAGTATTCTGTAGTTTATCGTTTCACTTTAAGAAATGTAAAAGCTTTAAAATTATAGTAGCTGTCAGTCCAAAGGATACCTCTTTTTGGATAGTTCACTGTAATTTTTTAAGACTTCAACAGTAATGAAAAGTAACCAATTCTTATATGTGTCTATAGAATAAACAAGCAATCTTATTGCCAGAAATGATTAAGAGTCAGAGAGGTTTTCATTATTCTAGCTGTGGGGCACATTACTTTCTTGGCCAAAGGACTTCATTTCTCAGAAAATTAAATGGTTGGGAAGACAAAATACAGAAAGTCATAAAATAAAATTTTTTGTATTGTGCTACAGAAGCAAGATATACAGATATTTAAGTATTTAAGAGCACTTAGAATTTTTTGCATGTATGCTGTTGTCATGTGAATACACAGATTTTGCATGTGAAAGATATAGGCTACAATCCTGCTAGCCTAAAAAACATAGGAAATTAAATCGAGAAGCCGGGTGCTGTGGCTCATGTCTGTAATCCTAGCTACTCAGGAGGCTGAGATCTGAAGATTAGAGTTCAAAGCCAGCCAGGGCACTAAAGAATGTAAGATTTGTCTCCAATAAACCACTAGAAAACCAGAAGTGGCACATTGGCTCAAGGGCTAGGGTGGTAGCCTTGAGTTGAGGGACAATGCCCTGGCCCCAGAGGTCAAGCCCCACAACTGACATAAAAAAGAAAATTGATCCCTAAATACCACTTTCATTTCTGACTCGATACAGTAAGATTTTGTAGAATGACGCATTATCTACTGCTTGATCAGTTTCATAGTTATAAGACACCAAACTTATGATTGTTTGTAAACAGAAGACACCTCATCATTGAGGAATAAGAAGATATAAACCTATCACAATAAAGACATGATTGGCTGAAGAGCATTCTAGTCCAATCATAACACTGTACTACGACTGCAATACCACACAGCTGCAGGAGAGTGACTGGTACCACTTCTGCTGTTGCCACTCCCACTCCCAAAGAAGAACTTATCTTCCCATATGCATAATAGGATGAGCTCTGCTCTTGTTTGTCTCACAAAATCTTACTGATTAAATAACAGAGTTAAGCTATGTGCTAATAAACTAGTTAGGACTAATGATCTTTTTGTTTGGGAAAAATGTATGGACTCAAGAAGATAATGCTGAAAATTTACTGTATCTGACTTTATTGCCTGGTATATTGTATATACATTTATTTGTTTATTTAAAATAGGGAAGGGAAGAGGGGAAAACAAGAACAAGATGATTGGGAGGGAGTGGGGGGAGGGAAATGGGGACAAAAACATCGAAGGGGTATCAATTTGCGAGAAGTAATGCACCTACTACCTGATGAATGTAACTGTAACCCTTCTAAACATTATCGAGACAATAAAATAGAATAAAATAAAACACTTCATACCACACAATTCGATTCTAAACTCACACACATACAGATAGATAGAGGGATAGATAGATAGATAGATAGATAGATAGATAGATAGATAGATAGATATGCATGGCAGAAGAGAAGGGAATGAATGTTTTTATTTCTGTTGTACTTATGGCTGTTTTGATCATTGTCATAGCTGTTATGAACACGGTCTTCTGGAAGGGATTGGAAGAACAGTTGAATTTTCTCTCATTGAACACTGCTGCCCTAAATCAAGGTATGACCGACACAATTAGAAAAAAAATCACTGTGTAAGTGCTTTATCAAATGATTGACCAACATAAAGAAAAAGTAAATAATTATTATTGAATGCTAAAGCTAGAAATGCCAATTAAATTTAAATCTAGGAATCAAAACTTTTATAGCACACTATTCTTAATGCTGATTCCTTGTATCATGCTAATTTGAAGAAATTATTCTTCAGTAAAAATGCATAATGCCTATGTATATCTGTATTGCATTTAAGGAAACATTACTTTCTCATATTTTGCTGTTAATTCCAAATTATTATTAATAATAATCAAGAATTCTATAGTTGAAATTACAGCCATTTTTCAGTACAGCTTAGATTTTTTGGAAGGTATTTTTAGAGAGCTATTATGCTGCTCTGTGAAAGATGATTCTATGAATTAAATTTTGTGATTGAAGCATGTTTTCAGAGCATAAATAATCACTCCACTAACATTTTTATTTATTTATTTTTTCAAATAGGGGAAAATTTTATAGGTATCACTATATCACCGTGATTTTACACAAAATCTAATATTAGATTTTTATACACTTGTGTTAGTTGTAATTTCCTCAGCTTCCCCAGTGACTTCCAACTTTCCTCCAACTTGGTGTATTTCTTCTATTTATTTTCAAACTAAGCAGCTATACATGGTTTATCTATTTTATTAAGATTCTCCACTCTTTCTTTAGAAACTGAATTGAGGTTTCCTGGCTAGGAGCAGCTATGTGTAAATAATTCTTGACTTTTATTTTTATTTTTTTGCTTCTAGAGTTAAGGCTTTCTGAAACCACTTCCCTGAATCATAGATCTAGCAGTAAGCTTTATAAATTAATTTACAGCTTCATTTAGTCAACAAACTCCAGGGTAAACTCACTTAGTCCAAAAGAATGGGTTTATGTATCAAGAGGAAATGAAGCTCTGTACCTTGGAGACAAATCTAATTGTGGACCCTGGAATTAGTTAGGTCTTGGAAAATTTACTAGCTTAAGCATGAGTTAAGGTAAGTGTTCAGTCTTTGCCCTTTTCCCAAAAACAGTCAGAAAGAAATCTTCAGACAATGTAGGTAAAAGACACTAATCCTGTTACTACAGTGTCAATGGCTGTAGTTAACAGAACTTTCATCCTGAAGACATTTGCTACAAACAAGATCAGCCACATCTTTCCCTTGATTTACCCAGAAATGATATGCAATGCCTCATTTAGTGATTTATTTATTTATTTTGAACTGGTGGAAATCCCAAAACTGATATGGAGCTTTCCTTTTTTTTCCCCTCACATTCTTGGCCAAATTCTACATTATCACAAAGGAATTTCCTGACCATTATAAACAGAGTGACAGTACTGACTGGCTGGAATGACCCCCCTCAGAATAAATTTTAAAATGTTCCCTCAGTTCTATTCAGTATTCTTGCATAAGTTTATATCTGGGACACTGACAAAGGAAATCTCTGCCTTACTGATTACTACTTCAGGTTAAGTATGTTGTGGTTTGTTTAATGAGACAAAGCAATGAGATTTTTATTAAAGAATTTATTTACATTGATTTTTACATCATATTTCAAATGATGTATTTAACAAACAAGTATTCAAGAAGTAAATCTCTATATACAGTCACTGGCACTTAGATTTTAGAACATAATTAAAATTAGGCTGAGGATTTGTATGTCATATATACATATTAATCTATGTAATAAAACATTATGTCTATAGAGTCATAATAAATTTTTATGTCTATATAGTTATGTTTATATTTCCAGTACCATGCCCATAACATTGGGTATGAAAATCTTGAGTCCTTGCTCTTGTACTGTTTGGATCTAGTAGCCACATTTTAAAGATACCATATGCCTTTTGTTCCTTTGGATTTGACTTCTCTCACACAACATGATTCGCTCTAGATTAATCCATTTACCTGCAAATGCCATTATTTTATCTTGTCTGTTGGCTATGTAGAATTCCATTGTAAATATATACCACATTTTCTGTATCCATTCATCTGCAGTAAGGCATCTGGATTGTTCAGGCTAGATGCCCAGAAGTGGTATGGTGGGATCATAGGGAAGGTCTAATTTCAGTTATTTAAGAAACCTCCACACTGATTTCCAGAGTGGCTGAACTAGCTTAAAATCCCATCAGCAGTGAAATAGGGTTCCTTTTTCTCCACAACCCCGCCAGCATCTGTCATTGTCTGAGTTCAAAATCTTGGCCATTCTTGTTGGGATAAGGTGGTATATTAGGGTTGTTTATATTTGTTTATATTTATGACCATGGATGATGAGCATTTTCTCATATGCTTTTCTGCCATTTTAACCTCTTCTTTTGATAAGTCTCTCTTTAGTTCCCTTACCCATTTAGAGAATGATTTGATGGGTTTGAGGGGATTCGTTTCTTGAGTTCCCTGTAGATACTGGATATTAAGCATTTGTCTGATGTATTATTGGTAAATATCTTTTCCCAGTTTTTCATTTTCTGCATGTGGCTGCCCAGTTTTTCCAGCACCAATAATTGAATAGGCTGTGTTTCTTCCACTGTATATCTTTGGCTCCTTTCTCAAGTACAAGTTGAGTATAGGTTTGTGGTTTTATTTCTGGATCTTCTGTTTCACTCATCTTCTTGTCTCTCTTTGTTCCAGTACCATGCTGTTTTTGTTATTATAGCTCTATAGTAGAGTTTGAAGTCTGGTAATGTAATACCACCTGCGTTGTTCTTTTTCCCTAGAATTGTTTTGGCTGTTCTAGGTCTTTTCTTGTTCCATATGAACATTTGGATTGTATCTTCTATTTCAGTAAAGAATGTCTTTGGGATTTTGATGGGGATTGCATTGAATTTGTATGTCAATTTTGGCAGTCTGACCATTTTCACTAGATTGGTTCTCCCTACTCATGAGCATGGGATATCTTTCCATTTCCTGGTGTTCTTTAATTTCTTTCATTATAGCTCTTATAGTTTTCATTAAATAATTCCTTTTCATCCTTGGTTAATTTAATTCATAAGTATTTTATTCGTTTGAGGGATATTGAAAATGGGATCATTTTCTTGATTTAACCTTTTGTTTGCGTGTTGTTGGTGTACAAGAAGGCTACTGACTTTTGCAAGTTTACTTTGTATCCTGCCACTTTGCTAAAGTGGTTTATTAATTCTAAGAGTTTGGGAGTGGAGCTTATTGGGTCACTCAGGTAGAGGATCATGTCATCTGCGAATAGAAACAGTTTAATTTGTTCTTTCCTTATGTGGATCCGTTTGATGTCCTTCTCTTGCCTTATTGCTCTGGCTAATGGTTCCATCACTGTATTGAAGAGAAGTGGATAGAGTGGGCATCCTGCCTAGTAGCTGATTTTAAGTTAAATGGTTCCAGTCTTTTACCATTTCGTATAATACTGGCTGTCGGTTTGTCATATATAGCGTTAATTATTTTAAGAAATGTACCTCTTATTCCTTTTTTTTCCTAGTGCTTTCAACATGAATGGATGTTGTTTGTCAAATGCCTTCTCCACTTCCAGAGAAATTATCATATGATTCGTATCCTTAGCTCTATTAATATGATGTATTATATTGATTGACCTGTAAATGTTAAACCAGCCTTGCAGCTGTGGGATGAAGCTTACTTGATCGCAGTATATTTTTCTTAATTTGTTTCCGGATTCTGTTGGCTAGTATTTTATTGAGGAGTTTTGTGTCCATGTTCATTACAGATAGGTCTGTAGTTTTCCTGTTTTGTTGGGTCTTTCACTGGTTTGTGGATGAGTGTGATAATAGCTTCATAAAATGAGTTTGGTTGGCATTGCTCCTGCTTCTATTTCTCGGAAGAGTTTCAAGAGTATAGGTGTTACTTCATCTTTAAACATCTTGTAGAATTCCATAGTGAAACCGTCTGGAATTGGGCTCTTTTTGGTTGGCATTTCTCTGATTGCTTCTGATGTTTCATTGTATGAAATTGGTTTGTTCAGTTTGTTTACCTCGTCATTGTTCAATGTGGGTAGCCTATATTTATTTAAGAAATTATCCATTTCTACTAGATTTTCTTGTTTCTTTCAATTTAGGCCCTAGTAATACTTCTTCATAATGGACTGAATTTCTTGGATATTGGTCATGATAGTTCCAGTGGGTTCTCTAATCTTGTTTATTTGAGTCTCCCCTCTCCTTTTTTTGATTAACCTTGCCAGGGATTTGTCAATTTTGTTGACTCTTTCAAAGATCCAACTTTTGGATTCATTAATTTTGTGTATAGTGTATCTTATTTCAATCTCTGATAATTCTGATTTTCTTTTTGTTATTTCTGTCATTCGAGTTGTCTTAAAATTAACTTTTTCTTGCACCTCTAGGTGCTTCAATTTCTTCTTTAGGTTATTTACATGCTCTTCTTCTGTCTTTTAAATATGGGATCCTAGTGCAATAAGTTTGCCCCTTAGAACTGTCTTTGCTGTCCCTTAATTTCCTTTGTAATGTCTCTTGTCATTATATTTAAGAAACTTTGGAATTTCTCCTTTGATTTGATCTGTAACCCAGGAGTTATTCAGATGTGTGTTGTTCAGCAACCAGGTGTTTGAATGTTTTTTGACTTTATTTTGTTGTTCATACCTAGTCTGACTCCACTGTGGGATTATATCAGTCCTCTTGTATCTGCTTAAGTTTTCTGTATGAACTATTATGTGATCTATTTTGGAGTATGTTCCATGGCCTGGGGGAGTAAATGTTTATAACAATAATATTCTGGGTATGGACTGTACCCTTTTCTAATATGTAGTGGCCATCTTTATCTTTATGCACTGATTTTATTGAGAAATCATTTGTGTCAGAGATTAACATTGCTACTCCTGCTTTTTTTGCCTGGTGGGTTTGAGTGGAAAACTCTTTCTATCCATTCACTTGGAGTTTGTTTCTGTCTTTGGCAGAGAGGTCGGTCTCTTGGAGGCAACATATGGATGGGTTTTGTTTCTTAAAACAGTCTGCTATTCTCTCTCTTTTGATTGGATTGTTCAGCCTGTTCACATTTAGGAAAATTATTGTCCTTTGTCATAATTTATTTTTATTACTTTCTTTCTCTTTTTTCCCCTTTTCTGTTTAGTGATTTATAGGTGATTTCTTCTTCATGGGGTTCTTGCTGTTCTGCAATTAGTTCTTTATTATTTAATATTTTTGCAATGCTGGTTTAATGTGCATATATTCATATAGCTTCTCTTTGGAATGAAATATTCTTGTTTCTCCCTCAAATGTAAATTCTACTTTCATAGGATATACCAGTCTGGATTGGCAGGTATTGGTCTTCAGGGCATGAATGATATTTTTCGAAGTTTTTCTTGAATTTAGGGTTTTCCTGGAGAGGTCAGAACTTACTGTAATTTTTTCCCATTGTAGTATAGCTCTTTCTTTGTTTTTGCGGTATTTAAGATCAGCTCCTTAGTTTTCGGGTCTGGTGGTTTTCTATGATGTGTCTAGATGAGTTCCCTCTAGGGGATTGCCTGATTGGAGTTCTGAAGCCTTCAAAAATGTGAGTATTTTCACTTTTGTGGTTGGGGAAGTTCTCTGGTATGATTTTGGTGAATAAGTGTAGCATTCCTTTATTAAGAAACTCCATCGATTCGTCCATCCCTATTATAAGAAGATTAGATTTCTTGGCTACGACTGCCAGGTCCTGGAGTTGTTTTTCATGAATTCTGAATGCTTTGTCCAGACTGATGATTCTGTGTTACATCACTTGCATTTTATGTTCGGTTCCTGATATCCTATTCTCCATCTCAGTCAATCTGTTGCTTAATGATTCCATTTTTATTTGCATTGCAGACACTGAGCTGATCACACCTGCAATGAGCAAATTAATCTTTTCATCTACTTCTCTTCTGAATTTCAGGAGGTCCTTGGTAATTTCCTCCTTATATTCATAAAATTATATTTGAAATTCTGCTTTAATCGATTAAGTCATACTCACAAACATCTCCTTGAATATTTCCAATCTCCTCAGGTGTCATTTCATGAGATAGCCACATTTCTCTCCTACCTGCCTTCTTCTTTACTTTGGGGATTATTAAGACCTCTGTGAATTTATATATGCAGTGATTTGTCCTTGAGTTTTTCTACGAATTGAACACCGTTGCTGTGGGATCGCTCTGTGGTCATTAGAGAAAGATTTTATTTGGTTTGCAACAGGGACTGGAAGATCTGTGTATACATGGGGTTGTAAACCAAATTAATTCAGCGGCTGACAATGTAAAAGTTTGGAGCTTTTACTTGAGTGTGTCCGGTCGATCCTTGAGGTTGTGTGCCGATGCACAGCTAACTCTCAGTCCAACTAGTGGAGTAAAGGACACATACATCATCAAGGGTGCCAATTTAACCCACGTGTCTCCACCTGGCTATAAAGAAGCCCGACGCCAGCCAGATACTCTACCAGCTGGGACCCCTCCCACAGAGCCGCCCTCTTTACAACCTCACCTCTGTGCCATCACTACCTAGAGCAGCCTCTGGGGAGGGTGAGGATCCCTGCGGGAGAACCTGCCCTTGGGGCCGTTTTCCACGCTCTCTGAAGGGCGAAGATGGAAGCTGAGCTGGCCCGAGCCTTCCAGGAGGAGGTGAGATGCCCCATCTGCCTGGACACCCTGATAGTCCTGGTCACAGTCCAGTGCGGCCACACTTTCTGTCGCCCGTGTCTCCGCCTGGCCTGGGAAGATGCCACGACCCCGGCCAGGTGCCCTGCCTGCAGGGAGCCCTCCCAGCGAGGAGAGCCGAGATCCAACGTGGTGCTGGGCAGTGTGGTCTCCCTGGTGCGGAAGGCCAGCCTCCGAGGGTTCCTGAGCTCCCGGGAGCACAGGTGCGGGACCCACGGCGAGCCAAAGCAGATGTTCTGCGAGGAGGACGAGAGCCCGCTCTGCGGCCTCTGCTCCCAGGCCCCGGAGCACCGGGCTCACCGGCACCAGCCCGTGGAGCGCGCAGCCGCCCACAGGCGGGAGGCCATCTTACAGCTCACGGAGACTTTGTGGGAGAGGAAAGAAGAGACCCAGAGGAAGGTGGAGGAGCAGAGGGAGATCATGAGCCGGTGGGGTTGGTTTCTGCACCTGCACCGGACGATGACCGAGGCGTTTTATGCCACCCCGGGCACCCTGGTCTCCGGGAGGGGGACAGGCGATTTGCCCAAGAGTTACTGCTCGACCTAGGAAGGAGGACCTCAGCGCAACTCCAGACAACCGAGGGGCACCTGCTCGAGGAACAGGGTCACCTCAGGAGCGTGTACCAGGAGCTGATGAGGGCCTACCAAAAGCCGGATGTGGAGCTCCTCCAGGACTTCAGGGACGGCCTGGAGCTGGGAGAGTGCGCCTTGCTCTTCCAGCCCCAGACCCTGGAGCCGTTGCTCGGCCCCCCTAGAATCCGCGGGCTGGTGGAGGGCCTCAGCCCGTACCGAGTAGAGGTGTCCTTCGGCCCCTGGACGCCGAGCCCACCTCTGCTGGCAGCTTCCAGGGAGGAAGAAGCCGGCCACCAGGTCGCGCTTGGCGCCCAGGTCTTCAGCGCCGGCCGACACTACTGGGAGCTCAGCCCGGACGACTCTTCCTCCTGGGCGGTGGGAGTGTGCGGGAATCCCGCCGGATTCCCTCCGAGGGCCTCCGACCACGACCTTCTCGTCCTCTTCTGGGTGGAAGGCTCCCACCCAGCCGGACTCTTTACAACCTCACCTCTGCGCCATCACTACCTAGAGCGGCCTCTGGGGAGGGTGGGGGTCTTTCTGTATCTCGACCATGGGACCGCGACTTTCTTGAACGTGGCTAGGAAGTGCCTTCTCTGGAGATACCCCACCGGCTCCATCCACTTCCCGGTCAGGCCTTTCCTTTCCAGGGGCGCCCCTTTGGCCTAGGGAAAGAGCCCAGGCCCGGGACTCTCCAGGACCCTCCAGAGCCGGGGCAGGGAGCAGGGCAGGTGCGGTCAGGCCCGCCGGGGGGCCCCTCTCGGCGCCGCTCTGGGGCAGGTGGGGTCTGCCCTCCTGGTTTCGAGGCGGGCCCTGGGGAAGCCACCCCACCTGGACCGCCTCGGGGGCCTCGAGGCCAGGCCACGGGTGTCGGTGGTCCCGGGTCGGGTCCCGGGTCGGGTCTGCCGGCTGGTCTGCGGTTCCCTCTTGGCGTCCCCCCCTCTGCCCCACTCTGCTTCCGGCTGGGAGCCCGGTGGGAGCCCGGTGGGAGCCCGGTGGGGGCGTGGTTCTCGCCACCCACAGAGGCCTGGGGGGAGACCACCGTGGGCAGCCTTAAAGACCTACCAAGGGATGGAGGTCGGCGGGCACCTCGGGACCGGAAGTGAGGGCCTTGGGCTGCAGGTGCTCCCCAGTCCCTCCTTCCTCTTGCTCTCTCTGGCATCCTGGCCCTCCCCGGCTCCCTCCCCAACCCCCACCTTCAGCCGACTCACCCCCTCCTCCCCCCACCCCCCTCCCTGACCTCCTCCATTCCCCTCGGCGTTCGCACTTGGCGTCCCGCGTGTGGCTGGGTCGGTCGCCTTGGATCACCCTTGCGCCCTCGGGTTCTGTGGCTCCCCCTCACCCGGCCCCTGCCCCCTCACACAGTCAGAGGGCTCTGGGAGAGAGTGTGCCTGAGGGGAACAAACCAACAAGGAGTCCGCAGCAGCTGCAGTAGTAGCAGCAGCAGGAGCGCCAGCTGTACAGGAGGGAGGGCGCCAGTCCTGGCTGGAGCAACTGGTGAGGCCACGTTCCCGTTCCCAAAGCTGGCAGGTGCAAGGGTGGGGGCGGGGCCTGCCCGCACCTGGCCCCCTGACCCCCTGCCTGCATGTGCAGGCGGGTGGCCTGACCATCAGCAGGTGGCCTGGCACGCAGGCGCAAAGCCCTGCCCTTGCTCCGCCCCCCCGCCCAGGTAGATAAAAGGCCGCGAGCCACTTCCTGGCCTCCCTGTGTGGAGAAGATCCAGCTGCAGCCACTGGTCCGGACGGCTGGACGGCGCTCCCAACTGTCCTACCGGTTTGGTGCGTGCTGAGGAGGCCATGTTCCTGTTCCCAAATTTGGCATGTGCAGTGCGGGGCGCGTCCTGCTCGCACCTGGCCCCCTGGCCCCCTGCCTGCATGTGCAGGCGGGTGGCCTGACCGAGGGTCACCTGCTCCAGGAACAGGTTCACCTCAGGAGAGTGTACCAGGAGCTGATGAGGGCCTACCAAAAGCCGGATGTGGAGCTCCTCCAGGACCTCAGGGACGGCCTGGAGCTGGGAGAGTGCGCCTTGCTCTTCCAGCCCTAGACCCTGGAGCCGTTGCTTGGCCCCCCTAGAATCCGCGGGCTGGTGGAGAGCCTTAGCCCGTACCGAGTAGAGGTGTCCTCGGCCTCTGGACGCCGAGCCCACCTCTGCTGGCAGCTTCCAGGTCTGTTTGCAGATGATATTATGTAGCAGGCAAGTAGGGCTAGAAGGAAGGATTTGAGAATAAAAGTAAAAAGTATCCAAGGTCCAGGACAATGGGACAAATTTAACAAGAGACCTTGTCTCACTGAAATTAAATCAAATCAAAGAATTAGTTGGCAAATAGAAGGCCCTGGGTTCAATTCCAGAAGCAGAAACAACTTATGTTAAGCCCTTATGTTATTCATATTCACATCCATCTCTGTCTCTCCTTTTGTTATTATGTATGAATTTATGCTTACATTAATTAGTCTTCTTTCACAAAAATGTAAATGCGTGTGTCCCAGGCTCCAAAGAAATGTAGGGAAACAATTTTTCCCCCGCCACACCTTCTCTTCTTCTTCTTTTTTTTCTTTGCAATGCAGTTTTTACTGTTATTGTGAGGGCGATTCAGAAAGGGGTTCCTGGTACCAAAGTCAGATAATGAGCACATTTCTGTTTGAAGAGCATCACCTCTCCCACTCTTCTCTCCCAATTTTTCCCTGTATCCCCATCACAAGTTGTATACATCAGCTTCAACATAATGTCTAATGAGTATCAATGAAGTATTTGTTACCCCTTTATGCTATCATTTCTCTCCCCTCCTCTCTCTATCCTCCCAAAGATAGAAACAAGAGAAAACAGGAACATCCAGGTGCGGTGGAGCTACGCAGGAGGATGAGATCTGAAGATCGCAGTTCAAAGCCAGCCCAGGCACTAAATACGGTGAGACTCTTTATTTCCACTTAATCACCAGAAAACCGAAAGTGGCACTGTTGCACAGGGGTAGTGCAATAGCCTTGAGCTTAGGAATAATGCCCAAGTTCAGAGTTCAAGCCCCACTGACCGACAAAAAAAAGAAAGAAAGAAAAAGAAAACAGAAACACTAACAAACTAAAACAAAATCAAAACCAAAAAAATAAAAAATCCTGTTGTGCAGAGCAAGTGGCTCATGCCCATAATACTAGCCACTGAGGAGGCTAAAGATCAATAGATTTGAAGTGGCACCTTTGCTCAAGTGTGTTAGCATTAATCAAAAATGGAGCTCCAATCCCAGAGTTGGAGATTCAGGAGCAGAGAAGGAAAAAAAGAAAGAAAAAGAAAACCCTATTTGTTTCCATTTTCTGGAGTTTATTTTGATTAAATATTATTTTATATGACCATATAGATATAGCTATTGAGGCTTTGTGATCCTCTTCTAAAAATACTTTCATTTGGTTTCATTATGTATATATATCTCTAGTTTGTTGTGTTCTGGTGTATTTTTTATTCATTTATTTTTTTACTGTCTAGTGTGTTTACTTAAAGATTGTCATGCATCTTCTAATTACCACAAATTAAGGAAACTATGCAACTATCTTTAGGTCTGGCTTAATTCCCTTACTTGGAAAACTTTTTTCAATATATCAACATTAGTCATTCAGCATTATGAGACCATACCTGTGCACATATGGAGTTATTACAGAATACCCTTTGGCAATATTTTCTTAATCCTTCTATCACTGAAAAACCAGGTAGGCTTGTCATTTGTTTTCTATGAATACAATATGGCACATTGAGCAGATGGCCATTTCCATCGAAACAGCATTTAAAAATTTTTTAAATGTAAAAGAGAAGGAACGTAAGATATATTCTTCAATACGTCTGAAAATAAATGCTTATTCTGTAATAGCTTATATAAAATAACTAAGAGCACACTGTAGAATATAGAAATAGATAAGAATATTATTCATGTAGAAATGTTTTTCTTCCTTGCTTCCTTCAGTATTATTAATGTACCAGGGTTTGCCCTCAAGGCCTCAAGTTTGCTCATATTGTTTGTTTATTTGGTGCACATAAGCCACTCATTTTTTTTAGTTATTTATTTAATTATTTTGGTGGTTGTGGGGCTTGAACTCTGGGCCTAGGCATTGTTTCTGAGCTCTTGAGCTCAAGGGTACCACCCTACCTTTTGAACCATAGCCCACTTCCAGTTTTCTGGTGATTAATTGGAGATAAGAGCCTCGGGAATATTTTAGTACCCAGACTGGCTTTAAACTGCGACCCTCAGATCACAGCCTCCTGTGTAGCTAGGATTACAGGCATGAGCCACCTAGCTGAGCACATGATCCCTTCTTCCAAATACCTATTTGCTGTTATTTTGGAGATAAACTGTAGAGTACATTCTTTCCCTGTAGGGCCTGCAACAGCTATCATCAGGAGGTCAATTTATCAGCTTCAAGGGTCTGGATATATCTGGTTATTTCTTGTTATCTTAAAAAATAATATATATGTGATTATTGTTCAATGAGAAGGTCTTTGTGATATATTCACACATGCTCAAAATGTACTTTAGTCATATTCAATCCTTCTATTTATCTTCCTTATTTCCCTTTACTGCATTTTTGCAGTTAAAAAGAATATTTTCATTTTCACATTTTTATATAGTCATGCAATCCCATATACACAATTCTCTCTTTTCCTCCTACTCTTTCTTTTTCCTGTATATCCTATCTTCCTGTTTTCTCTGTTACATAAATGTCTCATTCATGTTCATGTACATTTTTGTCCTTTGGATCTAACTGCTGCATATGAGATAAACATGTGGTATTTATCTTTCTGAATGTGCCTTATTCACTTAATGTTAACACATCTAGTGCAATATTTTCCTGAAAATGATATAATTTAATTCTTCTTCATGACTGAATAATAACTTACAGTAGTACACTTTTTTTATCCAGTCCTTGGTTGATTGTAACTAGGTTAGCTTAAGTTTTGCCTGACATGAAGAGACAGATCTTTAGTAAGTGACAATTTTATGTACAAAACAATATAGGATAAAGTAATAATACTGATTAAATGTTGAATCTTTCCAACATATCACATCAATTGCATTGTTGTCTTTAGGTTTTAAAGTGTACATTCATACATTAATCATCCTCCATCCTTTGCTTTGTTGTATCATAATCTTGGCTACAGCTTTCCATTAAAGAACTAAGAAATCTTAATGTTAAAGCAAAGTATTTTATTTCTGAAACTTGAAATAATTTTATTTAAGAAAAAGCTAAATCTTTTTATGTTAATCAATAATAATACCATCATAAGGACAAAAGAAATGAAGATTGCCTAACTTCATTAACTTCAGTAAAATTACTGAAAGGATACATATTTTACAGAACATCTGACTCAACTCTTGTTCCAATTGCTCCTTATTGATTGACCAGGAAATGGAACAATTTCAGCTTTCTTCCAATTATCTAAATCCATCTTCATTATCTCATTAGTTATTTATAATGATTCAAACAAATGATGATAATATGTTCACAAATGTTACTGTGTAAACTTAACTCAAAGAAAACTGCAGCTTCTTCAAAAGATTCAGTGCTTGAAAATTGTAAATGAAAACACTGACTTGGAAAACCAGTATTCCAACAAAAGAACATATATGATTAATTTTAGTAACATCTACAAATTATACTTTAGAGCAACCTACATACTTAAATTCAGAGTTCCATTTGAATCTATATATAGTGATTATGTTTGGCTGGAATTATAATTTATATAAAATGTAGATAGTGCTCATACAAACTGCAGCATTTAGTCTTATATCCATATTGTTTACAATAGAAATACACATAATTATATATTACATTGTAGTCTATTTCAGAGATTATTTTAGAAAAGTGATGATCCATGAAATTTTATGCAGTTCATTTTTTTCAGTTTCAAATAAATATTACAAAAGAAAGTGGAAGGGTTTTCTTTAATCAAAACATAACACTCAGTGATTGTAGACCCAGAGAATATTTATGATCCAGGATAACGATAATTTAAATTCAGGGTTTAATCCAAGGCTAAAGACAATTTAAATGACATTGCACAAACATAACATTGTAAAAACCTTTTTGCCTAATTTTAAAATATAAAATTTAAGTTAAAATAGCATTAAAAGAAGCCTACATTTGGACAAATAATTTTGGTAAAGTTGGATAATACTCATATATATTTCACTTTAAAATTTTTTTTATATAATGCAGTCACAGGTTGCATTTGAAGTAGGACTGATGTCAAGTTTTTAACTTAGTTAAGTTTTGGTAGCTAATTTTAAACCTACCACTATTTTTTTTGCCAGTCCTGGGCTTGAGCTCAGGGCCTGAGCACTGTCCTTGGACTTTCTCAAGGCTAGAGCTCTACCACTTGAGCCTCAGCACCACTTCTGGCTTTTTTCTATGTATGTGGTACCAAGGAATCGAACCTGGGTCTTCATGCATGCTAGGCAAGCACTTTAACCACTAGGCCAAACTCCCGGCCCTAAACCTACCACTATTTTTAACTCATCATCTTTGTTGCTCATAGGACTGTGCAATTAAATATTTTGTAATTTGTAAAATTGTCAGAAGTTGAATGTACCATAGCTGAAAGTATAACATTTGTGATTATGAAATGAATTTTTGTTTTATGACAGTTTTTATTTAATGTGACTATTGCAAAAAATCTTGAGAATGCAATTAGTCTTTCTCAATTTTTGAATTCTTTAAGACACTTTATTATTTCATTCCATTATGAGAATTTCAGGAGCCAATTTTATAATTTCTTTTACTGTAATATATTTCAAGGTTTTCTTTAAAAAAAACCATTAAGACAGTTCTCTTTTTTCACTAATTCAGATATCTTTGCTTTTATAAGTGATTTAAAATAATTTATTTCTATTAAAGTGACATTTTCTCCTTGTACCACATAATTACTTTTATTTGGATGAAAATAAACATTTAGAATGTGACCTCTACCTCATTTTTTCCCTGTAGGTGTTGTTTCCAATGATGAAATCAGGCAAGTAATTCTTTTATCCTTAACAGATAATTTTATAACAGTTGGTTCAGTGCCCTGCAAAGCTTTCTGATTGTTTCCAGCTGGAAAAGACACTGATTCTAAATATAAGTATAATCTTCTGGCCTTAACAAAGAGAGATGCAGAAGGTAACTTTACAAGGAAAACACGTGGTCCTCAAGAATTGTTGACAAAATCAAGAAGCTGTAGAATTCAGTTTGGCACAAGCAAAGTATCACCAAAGGCCTGCAGGTAGTCTGTGATGCTTAATGCTAGTAGCTTATGTTTAAAGGTAAAATCTAACTCAGAAGGAACTTACAAAATTGATCTTGACTATGCCAGTAATTTATGGCAATACTGAAATCAAGTAACTATATACAAAAGAAAAACAACTTTATACAAAATAAAGTCAATAACACACAAACCTCCTAATATGTAAGCTAAGTGACTTATTTACAATGATTATGAATAGAGTCTGCAGCATAGACTTCTGATGCCTAGCTTCACAGCAGCAATCATTTTTATCATAGTTATCCCTTCTATTATTTACTTACCTCAATGCTCCTTTTGGTAGTTGCACATCTTTAAAATGCATTTCATTTTGAAATATTCATATGTGGTGTTAAAGATGTGCTAAATTCCCTTTGGCCTTAACTGCCATCTTCCAGTAATTTGCCTAACTAATAAAAGACTAACACAAAGAGAAAGAGGAGAGGTACCTGGCACATGTTCTCTAGGCCCTTCAGGAATCATGGAGTTGTTCCTTTGGCCACATACAGGAGAATCTACAAGAGGGGTGATATTGTAGACATTAAGGGAATGGGTACTTTAATAATGGAATGTCCCATGAGTGTTACCTGGCAAAAGTGGAAGGGTTTACATTGTTACTCAGCATGATGCTGGTATTGTTATGAACAAACAAGTTAAGGGCAAGATATTTGACGAGAGGGTTAATGTGCATATTGAGCATATTAAGCACTCTAAGAGCCAAGCTAGCTTCCTGAAACTGGTGAGGGGAAATGACCAGAAAAAGAAGGAAGCCAAAGAGAAAGGAGCCTGGGTTCAACTGAAGAGCCAGCCTGCTCCACCCAGAGAAGTACATTTTGTGACAACCCTTCTCACAAAGAACCTATTCCCTATGAATTCTTGGAGTAAGAGATATAAAAAAGAGACCTCTGAACACTATAAAAAACGATGTGGTTATCTGAAACTTGATAGAGAAGGGGGGAAAACCAATACGGGGAGTGGGTGGTGGGTGGGGGGAGGATAATGGGTACCAAGACATGTGAAAGAGTATCAATGTATCAAATATCATGTAACCCTTTTATTAATTACAATAAAATATATTAAAAATAAAATACTTCATAAACCCCCCAAAAATAAAAACACGATGTGATAAATTCATATTAACACCTCAGCATTGCTCTTTTCCTCCTTCTTAAAACAGGACCCCTCACAAGCCCTTCTTTATATTTCCGTACATTTTTAAAAATCTAAGTTCTGTTTATAAGAGAAAACAGACAATATTTGTCTTTTCCAGTCTCTCTTATTTTGATGCCACATTAAACTTGGAATAAAAACGAACTGATTTGAAAACTGAAGCTAACATGTGAAAAGAGGTGCTGCAGAACTTAGGCTAAATCTGTGACTACTTCAACTTAGGATTCATGTGTGAAATAAAGAAAACTGGAGTCCTTCAGCATTATTCTGGAATATTTTCAGCAAGAAATTTATTAGACATTTAAGGATATTTGAGGAGATACAACCAGTTATTTTTTAAAAATTTTCGGGCTTTACTCTTGAGATAATAGAAGAGGTAAATCAGCCAACTCCTTCTGTACAACTTGCAACTCTTCTCAACTTGTGGCCAACACCCAAAGGAGGGCTTGGGTCTTGCCATAAGGCAGGTTACCCTTCCTTTGACTACCACTCAGGGGAGGAACTTGATTCGTTCAACAAACCTATCACCATCTGACAGATTGCTAAAAGGGGGAGAAAAAGGAGGGCCAATGCAAAACAGCGGAAACTAGAAAAAAAGAGAAAAGGAGGAACAATAAAAAACTGCTTATCCCTAACCAGCGGTTGATGGTTTCTAGTCCTGCTGCTCACGCATCTCAGTGGTCTATACTAAATAAACTATTTACAGCTGTGCTCATTACTTCTGAGTTTATTTCTATGCTGCTGCAAAATAAGAACCCATCAGGCTTATGCATCCATATTTGAAAATTTTCAATGTTTCTTAATTATGATGGTGTTCAATTTATTCAATTGATTTAGACTTGTAAAATCAGACTATGAGATTCCTGTATGGATGCATATGTGTGTTATACATATAGTAAACAAATTAAAATAGAAAGATAAAATCCATATATAACATAAATAAGACCATAAATAAAATATAAAATGGATGCCCCTTTGTTTTGTTTTCTGTATAACTTTGGGGAAATAGGAAAATATAGTAATGTTAAAATTGTGAGGGTTGGGTGAATTGGAACCACAGAGCACAGCATGTAATTTTTATGTGACTTAAGAATATTCTCTAATAATACACTATTTGTCTATGCACTGGCTGTCCTAAATGTAGTTGCTTTGTTTGTTTCTTTTTCCTTTTTCCTTAACCTCTCCTTAGTGAAAATGACCCATGGAAATTCAGTTCACAGAGAGACATTGGTGAAGAATTTGTCTTTTGTACTAAACAACAAATCTAAGAACACACACATTCACTGCCCAGTTAAATAATTTCTTGTCATTGAATGTGACCTGGTCTTTCTTTGACCCCTTTCGATGGCCAGGACCAGATAATTACTGAAATGAAACTGGTATTTAAGTAGGAAAATAGAAGTGATACCAGCGCAGAGTACTTATCTATTGCTCCAGAATTCTTAAATTTAAAAACATTCCATTAAAATAAAGCTTTTCAGGAAACAATAGCTCTAAAATGATATCTTTAAAAGCTGTTCTTTACTTTTTCTTTGTGTTCTTTTCTGCTTCTCTGTTTCTCTGTCTGTCTGTCTGTCTGTCTTTGTCTATATTTCGCGCACATATACATACGTGTACAGCTAGAACTGTAAAGAAAGGAACTCATATAACCAGATTTTTTTTGTCTGTCATGGGACTTGAACTTTGGACATTGTCCCTGAGCTCTTCAGCTCAAGGCTACACCCCTACCAGTGAGCCCCAGCACCACTTCTGGTTTTCTAATGGTTGATTGGAGATAAGTTTCATGCACTTTAGTGCCCGAGCTGGTTTTGGGTCATGATCCTCAGATCTCAAGATCTCAGGCTCCTGAGTAGCTGGGATTACAGGTGTGAACCACTAAGTCTGGCTCAGAAAAAGAAAACAACTTCATATGATATATTCTTCTCCTTTTAGTTCCAAAGGAAACCAGAGGAAATAGCTTTTGAAATTTCCAGCAGAATTTTTAGTCTAATGCCATACATCCAAAAGACTGATGGTTTTGTGTTCACTTTTTATTTCCACATCACCCATTGTCATTATTTGGCGCATAGATATAGACACAATTCTTATCATACATAGTATTGGTTCTTGGCTCTTTTTTCCCATACATTCAAAAAATTCTCATTAAAATTCACAGGTTAGTTGCTTGTAAGATAAATACACCTGCACTTGTCTAATAAAACTGAAGAGAAGTCTCTTGTGAGCATTTCTTTGTTGAGATGTAAAGAGAAACACCATGGTAAATATTTGCAATTCTAGCCATTATGGTTTCGAGTGTGTGAAAATATGATGGTGATTACTACTCTAGTAATATGTCTTCCATTAGAAGCATGGCTGTATTGGTACTAAACAAGCCATAATGAAATTTCGAATTCACAATACTTATTAGGAAAATGAAAGGTTATGTTTCCTTGAATTGATCATTATTTGATTGCTTGATTTTTTTTGGTCAGTGGAGGGGCTTGAACTCAGTTCCTGAGAGCTGTCCCTGAGCCTCAGGTTAGCCTGCTCACTTGAGCCACAGCGCCACTTCTGTGAGTGTTTAACTGGAAATCAGAGTCTCACAGTAATTTTCCAGTCTGAGTTGGTTTCTAACCATGGTCCTCAGATCTCAGCTCCTTGAGTAGCTAAAATTATAGGTTTGTATCACCAGTGCCCAGCTAATCAGTGTTTGTCCCATTTTTCTAAAATTATTATTTTTTTTAATCATACGCTTGAACTCAGCGAATGGATGATACCCTAATCTTTTTGTGATCAGGGCTAATGCTTTATTTTTTAAGCAAAAATTCCACTTCCACTGTGATAGGAGTATCACAGACTTTCCTGCTCAGGTTGACTTTGAACCTCGATGCTAAAATCTCAGTCTCCTGCATGACTAGAATTACAGGCATGAGCCAGTAAACTCTGGCAGGCTGGCATTGAACTACAATATTCTGGATCTTTATTTCTTCAGTAATTAGGATTACTGGGATTATGAACCACTGAGACAGTGGCTGATTAATTCTATGTCCACGAACTCAAGCCCTGAATTGGCCAAAAAATAAATAAAATAAAATAAAAATAGGTGGCTTTGTTTTTGTGGTGAGTATGGCTACACCATTAAATCTTACTCTCTCATGAGTTAAATCTTTCTCTTTACTGAAATGCTTCATTAGCTTATACAAATGATTAAGTTTTTCTTTGATATATTGTGATGTTTCTTTGCTAGGCCCTCTTTCTGTCTCTCTCTCCTCTTCCCTCTCCTCCTCCTTCTTTTGCTTCAACTACTTTACTACAGGTGCTATATATTTATGTATGTATGTATGTAAATATGTATGTATGTATGGATGGATGGATGGATGAGTTTTTGATAGTAGCTAAGTATGAACTCAAGCCTTTGATTGGTTGACTGGTTCAACTAAGGGCAACCTAGTTAGGGCTTTGTATTCGCTACAAAGGCTTTCTGCCACTTGAGCTATGCTTCTACCATATTTTTCAGGGTGGGGAGGGATATTTTTGGAGGTAAAAATCTTACTGACTTTTCTGCTCTGACTAGCTTTGAACTAATTCTGTAGATTTTAGTCCTGTGTTTCTAAAGTTGCAGATATGAGCCACTGATGCCAGGTTGTTCAAGATCTTATGGCATCTGATAAGACATGTTGGACCTGCTTTTAAACATATCCTGATAATAGTTGAGCAAATATTTATTGATATTTTATTATCTTAGTATCCAGGGTGGAAATGATCTTGAGATCATGTGGAAAATAGATGCTGGGAAAATAATTACAGCAACATTATAACCCTGTGATTTTTAAAATAATTGTACTAGTCATTTATGATAACTAAGATAAATAGCCTTGAAAGATATAAATAACCTTGAAAATAAAAATGGGACGACTTTTGCTGATAGTTCAATCCATTATTTCTGTGGGCTACCATAGCCTAATGCATAAGGGCAATCACAGTCGCAGAGGTCTGTTCACCTCATGCAGTCAGGAAGAAAAGAGAGAGAAGAAAATCAAAGTACTGGATTCCCATCACCCACTTTAGGACAATTATAAAGTGACTTAGCTTCCTTTCACTAGGTCACACCTTATGAAGGTCCCACCACTTCATAATAGCATCAGAGACTATACGATACAGGTAGCACATGGTTCTTTGGGGAACATCTCGCTTCTAGATTGTAGCAGGCATAGTTAATGTAAAGTGTTGTCTGAGGAAGACCAGTCCTAAACAGAAGTTAAATCTTACATCTAAATTATAATAGCATTGAGTAGTGTTCAGTAGATTCTGTCATTTTCCTCTTGATTTTGGAATTGTGTCTTTTTCTGCTCCTCCTATTTTTATCTACTCATCTGGTTAGGATTTGTTTTCTCCACTTTTGCATGTTGATTTGTATGCAGGATACATTTGAATGTCTTCTGTCTGATGGCTTAGTGAGGTTAATCATTTTAGCTTTTGTTTGTCATGGGATGGTTTTATTTGTCCCTCAGTTATGAATGAAAACTGAATAGAGTATGCTGGGTTTGAAATTGGTTGCTTTCAATGCTTGATGTATATTCTTCCAAGACATCCTTGATTTTACGGTTTCTGCTGATAAATTTGTTATTGTACAAATAAATTTTCTCATGTAAGTAGTATCTGATTTTTTTTCTCAAAAATACTTTTATTCTTTTATTTTCTACACTTGATCTTAGCCAAAAGGCCGCGAAGCGATACTCTTTTATTTTCTGAACGTAACTTTTCCCAAAAAATACATAATGTTCTTTTCTGTTCTGGTCTGTTGGGGGTTCTACACAGTCTTCTCTTTCTCAAGATTTGGTAAATTTCCCTATACTCTTTTATTAAAGATATTTCCTATGACTTTAATTGTCTGAACTTTTCCTGCGAAAGCTCAGACTTTGAGCAATTTCATGAAGTGTTTAGTTTTTGAAATGTTACTGGACAACTGTTAGATATAGAATCTGAAACAAACATCTTATTTACATCTTCCATATCCAAAAATTTAATGGAGAGAATATCATGAAAACAAAAATGATTTTTATTTGATTACAATACTGAAATGTCCCCTTATATTTCTTGACAGTGTAATCTCTCTTGGTGTATGACTTTATTACTTAATTAAGTTATCTAATAGCAGAAAGATAAGTTTCTATTCCTTTCCTTAAACTATTTTTCAGTTTTTTCCTATAATAGACATAGATAGCAAGGAAGGTGATGCATGTCTGTAATCACAGGCTACTCAGAAAATAGAGATGAGATGATCATGTTTTCAGGCCAATGTGGGCAAAAACTTAGCAAAAGCCTTGTCTCAAAAAATAACCTGTGCCTGGTAGCATATCACAGTAATCCCAGGGAGACATTCATAGTATGGTAACTAACAAAGTCAGATGCCATAGGAATCCAGAAATACTTAGCCTCCAGAAATGACTAAAACAATAGGCCCAAGTATATGGCTCAAGTATATGGCTCAAAATTCCAGTATTTTACAAATATAGATTAAGTAGATGTATTTATAAGTCATATGTATTTCAATCTGTTCTGAGTACACCAATAAAGTACCTTACATTGGGAAGTTTGTAAAACAAAGAAATTTATTTCTTATGGAACTAGAAGTTAGGAGTTCTAAGGTCAATTCTATCAGATTCAATATCTGTTGAAAGCCTACTTTCTCATAGATAGAAATCTCCCACTTTAAGCCTAAATGACTACATAGTGAGGGAATAAACCACCTTCCTTGGAAATCTTTTACAAGATTCATTCTGGGGGACTCTAGTCTCAGAATCTACTCTCTAAAGTTACAATACTATGTAACGCTATTACAAGTAGCTTGGAATTGCATATATTCATAAGTGTGCTTATATGCATTGCATTTAGCTTTTAAATATAATGAAAATTAATGAACTAAGATTTAAACCAACAAAGAGTTCAAGTTCTTGAGGAGGTTCAATGATTTTATGAATAGAACTTACAGATACAAATTAATTTAATGATAGTACACCAGAATAAGAACAGGATGCAAATATTAAAAGGAAGAGTTGCGTACATGAAATACTTGAGTGGCATTTGTGTCTCCATTGTTTTCTTACATTAATAGAAGACACAGGTCTTCTTTGTATGAAACAAACCAGTAAATATCCTTGTCCAATACAACCCTAAAGACCCTTTGATATTTAGAAAGATATTAGCTTATCATCACTCAAGAGTAATTTCTTTTTTTTTTTTTGGCCAGGACTGGGCTTAAGCTCAGGGCCTGAGCACTGTCCTTGGACTTTCTCAAGGCCAGAGCTCTACCACTTGAGCCTCAGCACCAGGTCTGGCTTTTTTCTATGCATATGGTACCGAGGAATCGAACCCGGGTCTTCATGCATGCTAGTCAAGCACTTTAACCACTAGGCCAAACTCCCGGCCCCTCAAGAGTCATTTCTTGACTCATGATAGAAAGAAAGCAAATGATGAAAAGTGAAGTCATTTAAGTTAACAATAGAATTTTACAGTAAGAGGAGGGCCATAAATTTTATCTCAGACTAAAATATGATTTCTCCCAATATCTAGGACATTCTATTCAGAAAGAAATAGATTACTGATCAGGTGATGTTATAGCCACTCCATGGTTTTTATACTTTCTGCTTTCTATCTTCCAAACAAACACATACAGATAAGTGTGCAATAAATATGGATTCTTACCTACAGACACTGATCATACTTCAGAATTAGTTTCAAAAATAAAAACTCAGCAATGTAATCATACCAACTTTTAACAGATACAGGATATTTTGTTGGGACCACAAAACTTGAAGAGAGTGAAGAGAAAAAAATATGAAGAGAAGTAAGTTTCCATTCAAGGGAAGAAAATTAAACAACAACAAAAAACCCCAGCTAGCACCAAAGGTGCAAAAGAAAAAATATGCAGTGATTCATTGATTAATGTATCTGTGTAAGGAAGGAGATGTTTGAACGTGACCTTCTCCACAGATATGTTTCCAGGCCATATCATCAGAAAAAAAATGGTATCCTGTGTAAAGATCTAAACATGCATACGTTATGAGAGCTAGCTGGCAGTTCATAGTAAACTCTATTTAAAGTGAGTGTTAAAATGTACTGTTATATATAACTAAAAATAACAAATCTTATTTTTGTGTTTATGAACAGAAGAGAACAAAATATAGAGAATTTTATCTTTTGTGTAACATTGTTTTCATTTTTGGTGGAAAATGTAAATATGTTTTAACTTTCTGAAGTAATAGAAATGTATGTTGGAAACTAAAAGAATGCAATCAAACATTTAAAATATTAACAAGACATGGGCAAGAAAATATTTTCTCAAATATAGTAGTGACAGAATAGATAAAAAAAGAGAGAATGTTCAAACCCCATCATCAATATTGGAGTCCTTTTAGTGATATCTTCCTCCCTCTCTTCTCTAATATAACATCTAGAAATGAGAAACAAATCTAATCAGAACATATAATTAGCAGTAACTTTTATTTTTAACATATTTTCTTAATAGTTTTATATCAGAAAAATGTCAGTCTTTTGAAATGGATTGTTTAAAGGCTTGAATATGTCACAGAAAAGTACAATATTTTTTTCTGAAGCAATGAAGTTCAAACATAGAGTTTCACACATACTAGGGAAATATTCTAATACTGAACTGTATCCTTAGCCAAAGGGAAAAGAAACTTCCTAAGGATGCTTGGTGAGATTGCATAGCTTTTAAGCAAAAGAATGAGTCAAAAAATCTGACAGAACATAATCTGAGTGTATATTGTGGATGGACTTGTGTCCTTCAAATTTACATGTGATAATTATCAAGCACTTTACAATATTTCCTTCCTTGGAAATAGGCCATAGTCAATACATTTAGCTAAGTTCAAGTAAAGCTATTAATTAGTATGGAACTTAGTGAAGAATGTTCATAGAGAAAATGCTGAATGGACTCAAGGAATGCCAAAGATTTCAAGCCAACCACCAAGAGTTCAGGAAATCATTAGAAATTTTCCCTAGATTTTTAGGTTAGAGTATAGTCATTTCAAAGCTGGGTCATAGATTTCTAGCCTCCAGAACAGAAATAGAAGAATTTCTGGTACTTTAGACACACACTTGTGGTATTTTGTTTCAGGAACCATGGGAAATAATATCAAGCATATCTCTTTGAGAACTGCCTACCTACTGAGGAATAGGAGTATAGTGTACTCCTGTCACATAATATCTTGTAGGACAAGGAGATTAGTGACTGTGGATCATAACACTAAATTCAATATTGCACACTTTTCAAATTTGAATACTAAAAACTTAAAAATAACTGAGTAATAAAAGGCAAAGTCAGAGAATTAGGAAATAATCAAAAATTATATAATGTATGAATCTAATTGCAGAGAAATATATATATATATAAAAATGAAATATATTTAGTACTTGCAGTCAGCTTACCTCACTAACAAGTTTATTTTTATCCTTTGATGTGTGAGACTCAAAGAGAATAAAATTAAAACACAACTGAATGAAAATTTAATGTATTACAAATCCAGCCTTATACCTTAAATCAAAATGAAGGATTATTCTAAATGTAGGATTATTTTTAGAGTCTGTGCTTTAATACATACTAAAGTGTAGAATAAGGATTTTAATCTATTTTTAACTGAATACAAGGCTTTACAAACTTTTTCCTTACATGACATGTAAACATTAGAAAGGATCTACAAAAATATATTCTGTTTAATAAATAAATACCTTAGGCAATAAAAGAAGAGTGCTGGGCTGTGTCACGTACTGCATGACTGATACAGTTTTAGGAGGAGGTAATGCATTTATTTATTTATTTGCTTTGTGGATCATGGGGCTTGAACTCTGGGTGCTGTCCCTGAGCTCTTCAGCTCAAGGCTACCAGCAACCCCTGGGACTAGGCATTATCCCTGAGCTCTTCAGTTCAATGCTACCACCCTACCCTTGAGCCAAGCCCCATTTCCCGTTTTTTGAGGTTCATTGGAGATAAGAGTCACTCAGACTTTAGTGCCCAGGCTGGCTTTGAACGTTGATACTCAGATCTCAGCCTGCTAAGTAGCTAGGATTACAGGTGTGAGCCACTAGACTTGGCAGGAGCCATGTTTTAATCTCCTCTTGCACTGAAAATGCTAAGGCCACTTAGGGATTTAAATTCATGTGTTATTTATTGCCATCACCTTAGAACACAGTTATGAATATCATTTACACATTTTATTAGTGATTCATCAATATTAATAGAATGTAATGATATCCAAATTATAATTTTTTATTTTAGGATAGGAGATGTGTCCACGTGCATAATATTACACTTTTAAGAAAAGATCTCCAAAACCTGCATTAAAAATTTTTCTGTTCTCAGACTTCTTTATCAAACATATAGGTTAGTCTTATTAACATATTACAGTCCAAGTCTTAACCTGTGGAAAGGACAAAATAGAGAAATATTAGGGAAGGAAACCCAATTGATTTAAAGGAATGACTTAAATATTGTTATTCTGTCTCTCTCTCTCTCTCTCTCTCTCTCTCTCTCTCTCTCTCTCTCTCTCTCTTACTCTTTCCTTCTCTGTCTGTTTCTCTCTGTCTCTGTCTCTGTCCTTCTGTATCTTTCTCTCTCTCTGACTGTCTCTGTCTGTCTGTCTGTCTGTCTGTCTGTCTGTCTGTCTGTCTGTCTCTCTCTCTCTCTCTCTCTCTCTCTCTCTCTTTAGTCTGTGGCTTATGATTGAAGTTATGGTATGCCAAGCCAAGTTGGGCATGCCAGCATGCAATCTAGCACATATATAGATCTCACCTGTATTCAGTTTTATCAAGAAAATGAGTAATGACCCATGTGTTTTATTGACTATTCTGAATCACATTCAGGATCAGTTTCCTCTTGCATAGTTTTGCATTATTTTGGGAAGAGAAGATAAAAATATTACTGCTATGTGTGGTGATATGTGCCTGTATCATAGCACTTGTGAAGCTAATGGAAGAAGATTGTGAATAATTATGTTTTATCAGTAGTAAAATTCATTTGTTTCCTTTATATATTTTATGGGATGATGTCACATACATTTTTACCATGGACAGTATTCCATTATTTGCTTATGTTACCTCCCTTAAATTATCCATTACCTTCCTGAATAACATGGTTCCTTTCAAGGTATTGCAATTATGAAAATTATCAATAAAGCTTCCCTAAGCATGTGAGTCCAAGTTTTTGGTGGTAATACATTCCTTTGGGAAACTCCATCAGGAAAATACCAAAGAGTGTAATTGCAGCATTGTACAGGGGAAAAATACATTTAGTTTTTCAAAAGCTTCCAAAATGTCCAAAATGGATGTGGCACTTTGCTTCCCACAAGCAAATAATGAGTGCACCTTCTGGTAAAAATGCTCATCAGCTTTTGAGTTTGTCAAGGTTTGAATTTTAGCCATTCTATAAAGTGGATACTTGTGTTGGTATATCATTTTTGTTTAAATGTGAATTTCCTTGATAACAATGGAGCAATTTTTGGAATACATGTTTTTCAACTATGTATCTTCTTTACTAGGGAATGTTCTTGAGTGCAGAATTAAAATTAAAATAACGCTCTAGTTTAATCCAAAGCATAATGTGTTAAAGTTTATTAGTTAATGTTATTTCTAGAATGCAAAAACCACTGATATTGCTGAGCTGTCAGTGTGCATGATCTTAATCTATCACATAAAAATCAAACTTAAACTCATGTATTCGAGGTAGCTGGATCTTCTGGAAATGGTCTACCCCAGTCAATTATCCACCTAATCCATTAAATTAATATATTACAAAAAATGGGTTTTCAACTTTTTTGGCTAAGCTGAAATTACAAAGATCCAGAGTATCATGAGGGAATACTTATCAAACCTTTACGCCAACAAATTTGAGAATCTAGAAGAAATAGACTAATTCCTAGCCAATATTAACATACCCACACTGAACCAAGAAGAACTAACCCAACTAAACAGGCCTATTTCAAGCACTGAAATAGAAATGGCAATAAGAGACCTTCCACCTAAGAAAAGCCCAACGCCAGATGGATTGAAAATGAAGGCTCTTTACGAAACTCATTCTTTGAAGCCAGTATAACCCTCATCCCCAAACCAGGCAGAGATTCATCAAAGGAAGAGGACTATAGACCTATTTCTTTGATGAACATTGATGCAAAACTTCGCAACAAAATACTGGCCAACCGTCTACAACAATTCATCAAAAAAATTATACACTATGATCAAACTGGATTCATCACAGGGAGGCAAAGCTGGTTCAACATACACAAATCAATTAATATAGTTCAACACATCAACAGGAGCAAGGACAAAAATTACATGATTGTCTCAATAGATGCAGAAAAGGCATTTGACAAGATCCAACACCCCTTTATGTTAAAAGCTCTGGAGAATCCATCTGGCCTTGGGCTTTTCTTAGGTGGAAGTTCTCTAATTGCCCTTTCTATTTCAGAGCTTGAGATAGGCCTGTTGAGTTGGGTTAGTTCTTCTTGGTTAAGGGTGGGTAGGTTAATATTGGTTAGGAATTCATCCATTTCTTCTAGATTCTCAAATTAGTTGGCATAAAGGTTTGAGAAGTATTCCCTCATGATATTCTGGATCTTGGTAATTGCTGTCGTGATATTACCATTTTCATCTGCGGTATGCTCTCTTCTTTTTTTGGTAAGATTTGCTAAGGGTTTGTCAATTTTGTTAATTCTTTCAAAGAACCAATTCCTTGTTTTGTTGATTCTTTCTATAGTTTTTCTGGATTCCAAATCATTTAATTCTACTTTGATTGTAATAATTTGCTTTCTTCTACTTGGATTAGGGTTGGTTTTTCGCTCTTTTTCCAGGAGCTTAAGGTGACATTAACTTGTTGGTTTGCGATTTGTCCAACTTGTTGTTGTAGGCACTCAGCGCTATAAATTTTCCTCTGAGTACTGCCTTTGCTGTGTCCCAAAGGAGTTGGTATTTTGTGTGCTCCTCATTGTTAAATTTCATAAACTGTTGGATTTCTGTCCTGATCACTACGATGACCCATTGGTGATTCAACAATGTGTTGTACAGTCTCCATGAGTTACAGAGTTTTCGTTGGTGGTGATGTGTGTTCAGTTCCAATTTGAGATCCTTTAATTTAGCGTCCTACTATATGCCCTTTTGTATAAAGTTTGTGCTCTATTGCAAATCTCTGCTAGGAGAGCCCAAGGTTTCTACTAATTATGACAAATGAGGGTAACCATTGAGCCTAAGTTTCTTTGAGTCTGGCTTACTTCACTTAATATGATCTTTTCTAAGTCTTTCCGTTTCCTAACAAATGGGGCGATGTCATTTTTTCTGACAGCAGCATAGAATTCCATTGTGTATAAATACCACATCTTGTTGATCCACTCATCAACTGAGGGACACCTAGGTTGGTTCTATATCTTTGCAATGGTAAAGAGTGCTGCAATGAACATCATTGTGCTGGTGGATTTAGTATGTCTTTGTTTCTAGATGATGGGTAAATGCCAAGTAGTGGAATTGCTGGGTCATAGGGGAGCTGTATGTTTAGTCTTTTGAGGAAGAGCCATACTGCTTTCCATAGTGGTTGAATGAGTTTGCACTCCCACCAACAGTGTAGTAGTGACCCCTCCTGGCCACATCCCCTCCAGCATCTGTTGTTATTAGTTTTCCTTTGATCCTGGCCATTCTAACTGGCGTGAGGTGGAATCTTAGCGTTGTTTTGATTTGCACTTCTTTTATGACCAGAGATGTTGAGCATTTGTTCATGTGACTATAGGCCATTTTTGTTTCTTCTTCAGAGAAGACTCTCTTTAAGTCTTTGGGCCATCTTTTAATGGGATGGCTGTTCCTTTGGAGATTAGTTTTGGAGTGATTCAATTTTTCTGAACTGTTGATATATTTTAGATATGAGGCCTTGTCCGTTGTATGGTTGGTGAAGATCTTTTCCCACTCTGTAGGATTCCTAATTAGTTTACTAGCTATGTCCTTTGAGATCCAGTATATCATAAGGGAATACTTCTCAAACCTTTATGCCAACAAATTGAAAATCTAGAAGAAATAGACTAATTCCTAGCTAATATTAACATACCTACGCGGATCCAAGAAGAACTAACCCAACTAAACATGCCTATTTCAAGCACTGAAGTAGAAATGGCCATAAGAGAACTTCCAACTGAGAAAAGCCCAGGGCCAGATGGATTCACAGGTGAATGCTCCAAGGTCTTCAAAAAAGAATTCACACCAATACTCCTCAAGCGATTCAACGAAATGGAAAATGAAGGTTCTTTACCAAACTCATTCTATGAAGCCAGTATAACCCTCATCCCCAAACCAGACAGAGATTCATCAAAGAAAGAGAACTATAGACCTATTTCTTTGATGAACATCGATGCAAAACTTCACAACAAAATACTGGCCAACCGTCTACAACAATTTATCAAAAAAATTATGCACTATGATCAAATTGGATTCATCACAGGGAGGCAAAGCTGGTTCAACATACACAAATGAATTGATATAATTCAACACATCAACAGGAGCAAGGAAAAAAATCACATGATTGTCTCAATAGATGCAGAAAAGGGATTTGACAAGATCCAACACCCCTTTATGTTAAAAGCTCTGGAGAAAATAGGAATGCATGGAACATTTCTCATTATAATAAAGGCTGTGTATGACATACTCAGTACTAGTATTACTCTTAATGGTAAAAATCTAAAGCCATTCCCTCCGAAATCATGATGAGACAAGGATGCCCACTCTCTCCACTCCTCTTTAATATAGTACTAGAATTCCTATCCAATGCAATAAGGGAAGAAGGAAGCATAAAGTGGATCCAAGTACGGAAAGAGGAAGTAAAACTATTCCTCTTTGCAGATGACATGATTCTGTATTTAAAGAATCCTATGTATTCTACTCCCAAGCTTCTTGAACTGATTTAAAACTTTGGAAGGGTACAATAATAAAAAAAAAGAAAAAAAACTTTGGAAGGGTAGCAGGCTATAAAATTAACCCTCAAAAGTCAACTGCCTTCCTTTACTTCAACAGTGAGAGGAACTAGGCAATAATCAGGAAAGCAACTCCTTTCACAATAGCCTCAAAGAAAATAAAGTACCTATGAATTAGCTTAACTAAGAATGTAAAGGACCTTTTTGATGAAAACTTTAAAACCCTAAAAAAGTAAATGAAAGCAGAAGAAAGGAAATGGAAAAACCTTCCATGCTCCTGGATTGGAAGAATCAACGTTGTGAAAATGACAATCTTGCCAAGGGCTATCTACAAATTCAACGCAATACCCATCAATATACCAATGGCATTCTTTAAAGAAATAGAAGAGGCAATTCAAAATTTCATATAGAACAATAAAAGACCCCGTATAGCAAAAACACTGCTTAGCAGAAAGAACAGCGCTGGAGGAATTTCAATTCCAAACTTTAGACTCTATTACAAGGCTATAATTATCAAAACACCGTGGGACTGGAACAAGAACAGGCCTGAAGACCATTGGAAGAGAACTGAGGACCCAGATATTAAACCACAGACCTATGGCCACCTAATCTTTGACAAGGGAGCCAAAAAAATAGAATGGAAGAAAGACAGCCTCTTCAACAAGTTGTGCTGGCAGAACTGGTTAAACACCCTGCACTAGAATTAACTCCAAATGGATCAAAGACCTGGAGGTAAAAGCTGAAAAACTGACAACTTTACAGGAAGGAATAGGAGATACACTAGGCCTCCTAGGTACAGGTCGAAACTTTCTTAATAAGGACCAAGAATAACAACAAATCAGAGAAATGCTGGATAAGTGGGACTGCATTAAATTGCAGAGCTTTTGTATGGTAAAGGACATAGCTAGTAAATTAATTAGGAAGCCTACAGAGTGGGAGATCTTCACCAACCAAAAAACGGACAAAGGCCTCATCTGTAAATTATATCAATAACTCAAAAAATTGAATCACTCCAAAACAAATCTCCAAACTAACAACCATCCCATTAAAAAATGGGCCAAAGACTTAAAGAGAGTCTTCTCTGAAGAAGAAACAAAAATGGCCTAGAGACACATAATGAAATGCTCAACATCTCTGGTCATAAAAGAAATGCCAATCAAAACAACTCTAAGATTCCTCCTCTCTCCAGTTAGAATGGCCAGGATCAAGAACACTAATAACAACAGATGCTGGAGGGGATGTGGCCAGGAGTTGATCACACTGTTGGTGGGTGTGCAAACTCATTCAACCACTATGGAAAGCAGTGTGGCAGTTCCTCAAAAGGCTAAACATAGAATTCCCCTATGACCCAGCCTTTCCACTACTTGGCATTTAGCCAACCATCCAGAAACAAGGCCATACTAAATCCACTAGCACAACAATGTTCATTGCAGCACTATTCACCATAGCAAAGATATGGAACCAACCTAGGTGTCCCTCAGTTGATGAGTGGATCAACAAGTTGTGGAATTTGTACACAATGGAATTCGATGCTGCTGTCAGAAAGTATGACAAAGCCCCATTTATTAGGAAATGGAAAGACTTAGAAAAAATCATATTAAGTGAAGTAAGCCAGACTCAAAAGAACTTAGGCTCAATGGTTTCACTCATTTGTCATAATCAGTAGAAACCTTGGGCTCTACTACCAGAGAGCTGCAATAGAGCAAAATCTTGATACATATGGCCATAATATGAAGCTAATTGAAAGGACCTCCAGGATATTGAAACAAAAGCCATATAACGAATGATTGTTTTTCTTAAGGTACTATGTTATCTCTCATCTCCTTTGCTGTCCCTTGGGTATCTCATATTGTTATAGTATCTCACTTTGTTATCTGATATATTGAAGTTATTTGTATTTGGTTATTTGAAATTTGATGGGGAAGGGGGGAAAACTAAGACGGGTAGGGGTTGGGGGGGAAGGTAATGGGTATCAAGACATGTGAAAGGTATCAATGTATGTGAATTAATGCACCTTCTATCTGGCAAATATCATATAACCCTTTTATTAAGTACAATAAAAAAATAAAAATAAAAGCTCTGGAGAAACTAGGAATTCATGGAACATTGATTATTATAATAAAGGCTGTGTATAGCAAACCCCCAGCTAGTATTATACTTAATGGCGAAAAGCTAAAGCCATTTTCTCTAAACTCAGGAACAAACTATCTTTGATATATTTAATTTTGGGTCTTTATTAAGAAATTTTCAACCTGTGCCATAGACCCCAAATATCCTGTTTCTTCCTGTAATATTTTCAGTTTATGGGTCTTGACTTCAAAAATTTCCATCCATTTGAAATTTCCTCTGGTTATATATAAAGATCTAACTTTAATTTTCTACAGATGCTTAACCAATTCTGCCAGCACCATTTGAGGAAGAAACTGTCATTTTTCCACCCAATTTTTGGCTCCCTTATTGAAGATTAGGTGGCCATAAGTCTGTGAGTTCATTTCTGGGTCTTTGATTCTATTATATTGGTCCTCAGGAGTATTTTTGTGCCAGTTCCAACCTGTTTGAAGTTTGGTACTGATATTCTTCCAGTAATGTCCTTCCTGATAAGGATTATTTTTGCTATTCAGTCCTTTATAAGTCCATATGAAATTTTTGATTGCTTTTATTTCATTAAAGAATGAGTTTGAAATATTGATGGGTATTGCATTGAATTTATAGGTTGCTCTTGGCAGGATTGCCATTTTCATGATGTTAATTCTTCCAATCCAGGTATGGGAGGTTTTTTTCACTTCCTTATTAATGGTTTAATTTCTTTTTTCTCAAAGTTTTAAAGTTTTCATCATAGAGGTCCTTCTCTTCTTTTGCTAATTCCTATGTATATTTTGAGGCTATTATGAAAGGAGTTATTTTTCTCATTTCGGCCTTGATCTCTTTCTGGCACACAGTAAAGACTTTGTTTTTTATGTATTAATTTAGATCTCGCTACTTTGCCAAAGTTTTGGACCAACACGAGTAACTTTGGAGTGGAGTCTATAGGGTTCTTTAAATGCAGAATCCTGTCATCTGCAAAGAAGGAATGTTTACTTCATTTTTCCCTATTTGGGTCCCCTTTATGGTTGCTTCTTGCCTGTACCTGTAGCTAAGCATTCAAATGGTATACTGAAGAGGAGTGGAGAGACTGGACATCTTGTCAGTCCTGATTTGGGGGAAATGATTTTGTTTTACTATTTTGATATTAGGTATAATGCTAGCTATAGGTTTGTCATACACAGCATTTATAATCCTGAGGAATGGATTCCTGGCTTCCCCAAAGCACTTTTGTTTAAATCATAAATGGGAGTTGGATCTTGCCAAATGTTTTTCTGTATGTATGGAGATGCTCACTTAGTTCGGTTCTTGCTCCTATTGATGTGATGATGAATTATATTAATTGACTTGCATATATTTAACCAGCTTTGCATATTTTGAATTAATCCTGTTGATCACTATATATATATATATGAATATAGGATATTCATATGTGCATATATGTGTGTGAATATATTCATATATATGAATATATATATGAATTGTTGAAGGCGATTGCCCAGAATTTTATTGAGAAATTATGCATCAATGTTCATCAAAGAAATGTGTCTATATTGCTCTTTCTTTGATGAGTCCTTGTTTGGTTTTGGGATGAGGATTAGTCTGGCTTCATAGAATGAGTTTGGTAGTGAACTTTTGTGCAGGTCATATTTTTAGAAGGTAAAAATGTGCTACTAAGAAAATAATCCAACAAACTGAGCCCATGTCTTTTGTATGTTAATTTCTTCATTAATCGTCTTCTAAATAGAAAGCAATTTCAGGAACAAAATGTACAAGCATATGATATTAATGATTAAAATTCTGTATCTCTGCTTTGATTTTGGAGGTGAGTTTCATTTTATTTTCCTGGTATACATCTTGATTTGAATGAATCGTACTCTGCCTGTCTTGTCATTTGAAGTAGTCATTTTCTTATTTCAATTGTTTCTGTAAATCATTTTTCATAAAAACTCAAAATATAGGTTTCACAGATGTTTTCATGGTAAAGGTGGCTTAACAAGCCTGTCAGTTAGCTAAGACTCAGTGATTTGGTTGGCTTTAAAACCAGCAAGAAGTTCCAGACCGGTGGAAGCAGTCATCAACTTTCTTACTTGTCATTTTATTTCTCTCCATCACTCAGTTGAGAACTTTCTTGCAGAACTCTTTATCTCATTTTCTAGCCCTCTTTCTGGTGCCTGAATAGCAGAGAAGCTCATGTTGAAAATGCAAGCATTGTTCATAAATATTCTACTGAACTGTGGCAGGTAGGGTGTTTTGAAAGAGTGTGTGTTCTAATAAATCACGGCATCTACCAATGACAGTTTCAAATGAACAAGTTTATTGAGCAGACAAGTACATCACTAAGAGTGTTATTTACCGCAGGTGCTGACACATAGTGCCAGATGTTGGATTCAAACTCAACTTAGTGATTGGGGATGAAAACTGCATTGGCGTTTTAAAAAGTATCTGTTATATACAGTTATGTGAGTAATACATGAACCACAGAGTTTGATGTAAAGTATACCAAAGGAGAGTTTAAAGTGATTACATTCACAAATTTAGAAAGAATGAAGGTGAAAAGGTAAACTCAAAGAGTAAAACAGTTTCTTAGTGAAGGAAATTTTTGGAATCTCTTTTCCAAGCATTTTTACACAGATATATGTAATATATGTAAATAATTTCTAATATTGATTTGTAAAGTTTTAGACATATTTTATTTTAAATGTTGCACTTAAAAATATGCATGCTGGCTGGATGTGATGGCTCATGTCTGTAATCCTAGCTACTCAGGAGGCTGAGAACTGAGCTCGAGGTTCAAAGCCAGCCCAAGCATTAAAGTCCGTGAGACTTTGATATCCAATTAACCACCAATTAACTGGAAGTGATGCTGTGGCTCAAGAGGTAGGGTGGTAGCCTTGAGCTGAAGAGCTCAGAGTTCAAGTCCCACAATCGACAAACAAAATGTATTCGGAACCAAACAAAATAAACACACAAATTAGTACACTAGTCAAGAGTTTTGCACTGATACTCAGGATCATTTGCAAAATGGTAAAATCCAAATTACCCAAAGGAGTTCTACTTATATATAGACCTAATACTGATACTATTTTCCCAACATTTAGAAAAAAATCTATTTAAGATAAGATTATTATTCTTGTTTTGATTTAGAAAACATGAATATCAAATGATAAGTATGCTTGTCTTGGCAAGTCTGTCTTACTTTCAGTTTTTCTTTAAAAAGTTTCACATCACATCTTTATTTCAAGAATATACTTTTAAAATTCTATAATTCATTATTTAGTTTAATTTTATATATTTGTACCTCTGATTTTATTCACTTAATTCACAGATGCTCAGCAACCATTCCGTAGTTGTTTATAGTTGTTTGTTGGAGTATATAATATAGAAAATCTATGTTTTATTTCAAAAGAAGTTTAATATTTTTCTAATTTTTATATTAAAATTTTAAGTGTTTTATGGGGCTGAAAAGGCTTTCCAACAGTAGTTTAAGTATCTCTACCTCTTCTCATCCTTAATTCTATAGTCTTTGCCTTACTTATCTCAATCCATAAAAGAAGGGAGCCAGGAGCTTTATGGTGCCTTGACTTGAAATGGATGGGAAAGATTGGGACAGGAGCATACATGGCTGGAAAGGGCGATAAATATTTGCTCTATCTCCAGAAGGGAGAAACAGGTTAGGGGTGGAGACATTGTATTCCACCCCAGTCTACTACATTGGTAATTAAAGACCTTTTACCAAACAGCAACAACAACAGCAACAAAAGAAAATTAATGACGGTAGCAATGATTCTACTTCACTACTCTACCTGAACTCAAATTGACCAAGTAATGCATGATAAATCTGTGGTCTCACTTTTGCAGTTACTGAATCCTGCCCAATGCATAATGTAATTTTAGTTCCTTACATCTGTCAAGACATGAACCCTGAAAAACTCTTGAGAGAACACTATCCCTGATTTTCTCAATCAAACTTTGCTCTTTAGGTTATTGGCTCCCTGTAGGACAGTCCTGGTCTATGTTCATGTTGAAAGCATGAACATAGCTTTCAATAAAAAATTAACAACTAATGTTTCCTTTTTTCACTCATCAATAAAGTTTTGTGATTTTTTTTCAATTTGAATGCATAGTTTGTAAGAATAAGAATTCTTCTGAGATTCAAAGAAATAAAGGCAATTTTAAAGTTGTGACTCTTTCCTTGATTATTAGTAGTATTTTTTCATTACATTCTAGATCATTTCTCTTTTTGAAAAGAATGGCTTCAACTTTATTATTGTCATGTTCTATAATTACCCCAAAATAGGCAGTATACATAAATATAATTAGTAAAAAGTATAAAATTCAAACTAGGAAATGGAAATACTCTTGATGGAGGAATATTTTCTTATATCACACAGAAATCACAAGTGAGAATAGGTTTGCTAATGACTACAGGGTTTGCTTTTATGTGTCAAAATAATTTTTTAATCAGAATATGCAAAACTTCACATAATTGTGTATTTAAGAAGCCAGGATTTTCTGGTATTCAAATTTTTATATATTTTTATTTATTTAATATATAGAGGGGTAATGTATACAGGGGTTACAGTTACATTTGCCAGGTAGTGTGTGCACTATTTCTCACACATTGATAACCCTTCACATGTTTTGTCCCCATTTCCCCCAGCCCACTCCCTCCCAATCATCTTGTTCCCTCCCTTCCCTTTCCTATTTCAAATAAACAAATAAATGTATATACAATACACCAGGAAAAAAGTCAGATACAGTAACAATATGAGATAAACCAAAGGGCAAAAAAAGAGAAGAGGAATAACACAGTGCATTAAGAACACCAATCACACAAGATAAAACTTTTGTTTCCATGTTCTAGAGTTCCTTTCATTTAGTCTAATGTACCTAGGTTTTTCAATATTATGATTCTCTTCTAGGAGAGTCCTAACTTTTACAAATGAGCGAAACCACAGAGCCCATGTTTCTTTGAGTCTGGCTTACTTTACTTAATATGATCTTTCCAAGTCTTTCCATTTCCTTACAAATGGGGCGATGTCGTTCTTTCTGATGGCAGCATAGACTTCCCTTGTGTATAAGTACCACATCTTGATCCAGTCATCTACTGAGGGATATCTGGGTTGGTTCCATATCTTTGCTATGGTAAATAATGCTGCAATGAACATCATTGATCACATTAGACTTAAAAAATTTTCAAATATATGATTAAAAAGACTCCTTCTTTCATAAATGTTTCCTCTTATTTTAATGGTAGTTAAAAGGCTATATATGCTATTAATATAAACTAGGCAGAGGTACTTTATTAATTCGATCCTACCACATAATATGTTTGAACAAGCATTTCTGAGTTCTCCTTAAGTATTATTTCTCATCATTATATGAAAATGACTTATTTAGTTTGTAAAACTCTAGGTCTACATTTAATATATTTTTTCTGTATTTAGATTCCACTTTATTTATTTATTTATTCATTCATTTTTATATATTTTATTGTAATTAATAGAAGGGTTGCATGATATTTGCCAGATACATGGTGCATTAATTCCCATACATTGATATCCTTTCACATGTCTTGGTCCCCATTTCCCTCCCCCCAACCTCCACTCCTCATCTTCTTTTCCCCAGTTCCCTGCCCAATTTCAAATAAGGAAATACAAATATATCCAATATATCAGGTAACAAAGTGAGATACTGTAACAATATGAGATAACCAAGGGACAGCAAAAGAGATGAGAGATAACATAGTACCTTAAGAAAAACAATCATTCATTATATGGCTTATGTTTCTATATCCTAGAGATCCTTTCATTTAGTGTCCTACTATATGGCCTTTTGTATCAAAGTTTTGCTCTATTGCAAATCTCTGCTAGGACAGCCCAAGGTTTCTACTGATTATGACAAATGAGGGAAACCATTGAGCCTAATTTCCTTTGAGTCTGGCTTACTTCACTTAATATGATCTTTTCTAAGTCTTTCCATTTCCTAACAAATGGGGCTTTGTCGTTCTTTCTGACAGCAGCATAGAATTCCATTGTGTGCAAATACCACATCTTGTTGATCCACTCATCAACTGAGGGACACCTAGGTTGGTTCCATATCTTTGCTATGGTAAATAGTGCTGTAATGAACATTGTTGTGCTATTGGATTTAGTATGTCTTTGTGTCTGGATGATTGGGTAAATGCCAAGTAGTGGAATTGCTGGGTCATAGGGGACCTGTATGTTTAGTCTTTTGAGGAACTGCCATACTACTTTTCATAGTGATTGAATGAGTTTGCACTCCCACCAACAGTGTAGTAGTGATCCCTCCTGGCCACATCCCCTCCAGCATCTGTTGTTATTAGTTTTCTTGATCCTGGCAATTCTAACTGGAGTGAGGTGGAATCTTAGCGTTGTTTTGATTTGCATTTCTTTTATGACCAGAGAAGTTGAGCATTTCTTCATGTGACTATAGGCCATTTTTGTTTCTTCTTCAGAGAAGACTCTAATTCTTTGGCCCATCTTTTAATGAGATGGTTGGTATTTTAATTCTTGCAGCAAATAATCATTTTTACATCATTCTTCTTGAATTCTGGTTTGTTAAACATGACATTTGAAATATGATGTAAAAATCAATGTTAATAAATTCTTTAATAAAAGAGAAAAAGAAAAAATTAACATAAGCAATAATGTACTTCTACAATTCTTAACATATGAGACAGTAAAAGAGAGAGATATAGAGAGAAACAGACATTGAGAGACTGAGACTTATTTTTAGTATCAGGAGATATATGATTTTTAAAATGGGAGTAAAATATTATAGTTTTTAAAACCTCTTCAATTAGAGTGCAAACACCCAACTTAAATTTTCTCTGCTGTAATATTTTAGGAACTATTTGCAAAATGACTATACTTCTGGATTAATTTCCATGAGATGCATAACTCTTATACTGAAATAATAAATCATAAAATACTTCAGTTGCTTAGATGCTCAAACTCATATGTATCACACTGTAAAGCAATTAATGCATGTGGTAGAAGATAACACTATCAAATAGGACACTTGAATATATACTAGTTGTAAGTAAAGCAGGTTTTTGTGACTAGGTGGTAGTTTCTTCCTGTTGAATAAAGAGAAGTTTTAGTAAAAACATAAATTAAAAAAATAGTATGTTGTACAGCATTGCATTAGTATAACAAAGTAACAAGAAATAAACAAATTAAAGGAGGAAAGATTGTTTGTAGAGTCACATAGTTCACCAGATGTTCATAACAAGAAACATGTGATCAAGCAAACTTATTCACCTTAGGAGTGCTTGGAAACAGAAAGGATAAAGAAGAGGGCTTCAGATCCTACTATTTTCTACAATACCTACTGTGATGACCTAATCCCTCCAACTAGCCCACCTACTAAAATTTCCAACACTGCCCAATAATACCATCTATTTGGAAACCAAGGTTTTCAACACATGAGCCAGTGGGGTAACACAGCAGATCTTAATCATAACATTGGGCTAATGTTTCCAAATAGATTAAGGATACACCAGAATTGTCATGTAGGACAAGGATATTGATGACACATGCACTTGAATTTAAAATAATTGACAAATAGTTCTAATAGCATGCAACATATCTCTATATTTTAGCCATATTTGGAAAAGAAGACTAGAAGTCAATGAAATACTTAGAAAAATATACAGAATTTATCTGTAGGGAAAGTAATAGTGATTATTTTTGTTATTGTCTCCTATGTCAACAATTTTCTTCTAAGTTATAAGTGAAGGAACAATGTTGCTTTGCTTACCATGAGATATGTTGCTAATTTTTATCTATTAGCTCCTGTTTAAAACTTCTTTTTGGTGATTCATTTTCATCTACGGAGAAACACATTTGGCAGCTGTGTTTAGTAATGCAGAAAGTGGGTAAGCATGGTAAGTGAGGAATGGCTCAGAACACTAGATTTTCCAAGCAAAACCTCATTACTTGCTAAAGCATTTCCATTCCCATTCAATAGATTTCAATTATAAAAGTTCATAAAGGGTAAAGCTGCACAGTTCAAAAGAAGCTCAAGTACTCAGATTTGACAATAAAAGCCAAGTATTGCAAATAACATTTAAATGGCATAGTACAGGATGTGGTAATACAAAAGATTTTTAAGGAATGGAAAGTACTTCAGAAAGCTTTCAATTTCATGTTGTTTTCATATTACAGAGTTAAAAAGAGCTTTTCATTCGGCTCTGTCAGAATCTCAATAGGCATTCAGAGAAGACCATGTGCACAGACAGGTGAATCATTAATATTCTTTTGTTGTCTAAGTGCTTGCAGTAGGAAATACGAACAAGATGACAGACTAGTGAACATACAACACATATGCAAAGCTTCATGAGACTCTTATGGTCTGAGAAGGGCTGATAGGAGATATAAGATAGATTAATTAGAAACACAATGAAAATGTAACAGATACTAAATCAGACACATATTGGTAGTAGCAATCAACATTGCATAAAGAATCCAAAATATATATTATATATATGGTTTAGACATGGAATCAAACTGTACTTTGATTTGCATCAGATAATTGCTTGATTGTCTTATTGTTTTTTGGCCTTCTCCTGTTCAATTGATCTGAGATTTACCATATGAATGTAACCCCCAACAGTTCCCTGATTAACCATCTGGATGTAACACCTGGCAGTGCCCTGGTCTCGAGAGGGGATAAAGCTTTGAGTTGAGAATAAACGAGGCCGCAGTTTTTGCCTGGGCTGCAGACCTCCCGGACCCGATGTGTTTGTCTCTCTTCTATTTTTTACAGTCCCTGCCCCCTATTTCAGGAACCCCAATTTTCTGCCGGTAGGCCCCGGCATCTGGCACCCGAATAGGGACCCTGAAAATCTGGGACGACGGTGGAGGACCCCGCTGTGGTGAGTAACACATCGTAGGACTATTAAGAGAGGATCTTAAGAGAGTGTATAGTCAGGAGTAAAAATTATGGGTCAAGTTAATAGCCATAGGTCATATGTACCGATCTTAACAGGCCTACTTGAAGCCTACGGAACGTGGGTGAAAAAGGGGTGCTTCAGATCTTCCTACAGTTTGTCGAGGAGGCATGCCCGAAGTTTATAGAGGAGGAATTCCAAAAAACCTGACAGCGGATAGGAAAAAGAATTCAAGAATATTATAATGTATGTGGCCCCGAAAAGACCCCAGTAGAGGCTATTGATGTATGGAATTTAGTAAGTGAATGCATAGATCCTCAACATGAGAATGCTGAACTTAATCTTGAATTAAGGGAAATTTATGAGTTAAAGGACCCTTCTGAAAAACCTGAGGCTGAGCCATATGCCGCAGCCCAAGAGAGTCTAAGTGAGATCTTGAAAAGGGAACAACAACCAGTAGATATTGAGTATCAGAATTCAGGTTTGAATATCAAGGAGGAAAGTTATGATGAGTCAGTGGAGGGCCGGAGGGCTACGATGGAGAAGAAGTTAGAAGAAATCCTACATTTTGTATCGAAAATGGGGATGGAGAAGAGAGCCCCCCCAGAAGTAGGAAAGAAAGATGACCCTCAGGCCACTATGGTGTCTGATTCTAAACCTTACCCCTCATACCCACCGCCTCTGGCTGCAGCCTTAAGGCCTCAATCCCTTTTTCAACCTTTAGGCAAGCCTAAAGGCCCTAGCAACAAGTCCCTTTTAACAGGCACTACAACCAGGCACAGTGCATCGCAATTAAACCTGACTCAGACTGCTAGAGAGAGGGAAGATATTTCAGGGCCTCGATGCTTCCCTAGTTTAGTTGATCATGATGAACAAATATACCATCAACCTGTTCCTGTTAAACAATTACAGGATTTAAAAAGTGCCTGCTCCCAATATGGGCCAATTGCCCCTTTTACTCAAGTAATAGTGGAGGCCGCGTGTGGTGGTATTGCATGCCCAAATGACTGGAAGCGGCTTGCCAGAGCATGCCTTAGTGCAGGAGAGTACTTATTATGGGAGACAGAGTTCACTGCACAGTGTCGGGCTAAAATTGAAACAAATAGGTCTAAGAACCTGCCTTACACTTTTGATCAGTTGATAGGAGAGAGAACCTATAAAAACACCGAAGATCAATTGGGTTATGCAAAGGAGGACTATTTACAAATAAATGCTGGGGCAAGAGAGGCTTGGAAACAGTTACGCAATTCCAATCGTACAAAAAATCTAGTAGAAGTTAAACAGGGACCGAATGAACCTTATCTAGAATTTTTGTCTCGATTAATGGAAACTGCAGACCGCCTAGTACAAGATGAGAACGCAAGGAGGATTATAGTTAGACACATAGCCTATGAAAATGCCAACGCCGCCTGTTAGGAGGCTATCAGACCCCATAGGAATAAGGGAGGAATCACGGACTTTATTTCATTGTGTGCTGATATTGGACCCTCCCATGTACAAGGCCTTACTTTAGCCGCCACTCCTCAAGGAAAGACTGTTACTGAATTTCTAAAATATAGAGGTCAGCGGCATTCTCGGGATGCTAGACCCCCAGGGCGTTGCTTTTCTTGTGGACAAATAGGACATTGGATGTCGCAATGCCCACGCCAGGCCAGATTAAAGAGAGAAAAATCACCTGGCACATGTCCACGCTGTGGTAAAGGGAAGCACTGGGCTAAAGATTGCAAGTCAGCAACAAATTGCAATGGCCGCCTGTTTTAGGGAAACTGGAGAAGGGGCCAGCCCCTGGCCCCGCAAAACCATGGGGCAGTCCCTCCCTCTTCTCGGCCACAAGTGCATCTTCTAACAACCCCCCAAAATCAGTCTCCAGCCTCCTCCATGCCACCCCAGGCAGTGCAGGATTGGACCTCTGTTCCTCCACCTGCTCAGTATTGACCCCAGAGATGGGGACACAAGCTCTCCCCATGGGGGTCTTCGGCCCCCTTCCCCCGGGAGTGGCTGGATTGCTGTTAGGGCGAAGTAGCTCAGCCCTTAAAGGGATACAGATTACACCTGCAAAATTGACCAGGATTTTACTGGAGAAATCAAAGTTATGGCCTCTGCCCCAAAACACGTGGTATGGATCCCAGCCGGTCAAAATTAGCACAACTAATACTTGTGCCTTTACCTCCTGGTGAGACTGCTAATTCCCCATGTGGACAGAGAGGATTTAGATCTTCTGATATCTATTGGGTACAAAGCATAAAACAAGAGAGGCCTGAGATGACTATATTTATACAAGAAAAGCCCTTTAAAGGAATATTAGACACTGGAGCAGATGTGTCTGTGATATCTAAAAAACATTGGCCAGCCCAATGGCCCCTGACAACCTCTATGACTTCCCTACAGGGGATGGGGTATGCAACTGACCCACAGCAGAGCAGTGCGATCCTTGTTTGGAGAGATGAGGAAGGGCACTCTGGTCATTTCCAGCCATTTGTCCTGGATCATCTGCCAATTAATTTATGGGGTCGTGATATCATGGAAAAAATGGGAGTGTATATGTTTAGTCCTAGTGCTGCGGTCACTAAGCAGTTACTGGATCAAGGCCTCCTCCCCTTTAGGGGACTAGGCCGAGCAGCACATGGGGAGCTAGAGCCAATCCAACCCCAGTCTCACCCTACGAGACAAGGATTAGGGTATTCTTTAACGGGGGCTGTTGTTTGTCCTGCCCCTCATGCTGATCCCATAAATTGGCTCTCTGAAGAACCGGTATGGGTCGAACAGTGGCCTCTTTCACTAGAAAAGGTCATTGCAGTACAGCAGCTGGTACAGGAACAGCTGGACTTGGGACATGTGGCCCCTTTTTACTCTCCATGGAATTCTCCAATTTTTGTTATAAAGAAAAAGTCAGGTAAATGGAGGCTGTTACAGGATTTGAGAAAGGTGAATGCGACCATGAAACTGATGGGGGCCCTACAGCCTGGCTTGCCTTCACCCATGGCAATCCCAAAGGATACTTATAAGATTATTATAGATTTGAAGGATTGTTTCTCTACTACACCCCTGGAGCCTCAAGACTGTAAGCGCTTTGCCTTCAGCGTCCCCTCTGTTAATTTTAAAGAACCCATTAAGCGATATCACTGGCTTGTGCTTCCACAGGGCATGGCAAATAGCCCAACTTTATGTCAAAGTTTTGTATCTAGAGCCATTTCTTCCACTCGTGAAAAATTTTCTTCTGTTTATATTGTTCATTATATGGATGACATCTTGTTGGCTTGTTCTGACCCTATTGTCGTACGACAAGCCTTTGGACAACTAAAGCAAGATCTGAGCCTCTTTGGCCTTATAATACCAGCTGAAAAGGTTCAGGAACACCCCCTTTTAAGTATCTAGGCCATATATTAGGCCCACACTATTTTAAAAGCCAAAAAAATACAACTAAAAACTTCACACTTAAGAACTCTTCATGATTTTCAGCAATTCTTAGGAGATGTAAAGCTCTTCACAGGAGAGTTAAAACCCCTCTTTGATCTCTTAAAGGGAGATACCAACCCTACATCCTTAGGCGAATTAAATCCTGACGCCAGGAGGGCCATCCAAATTGTAGAAAAGGCAATTTCCCAGCAACAAGTGACCTATTGTGACTATTCTAAACCATGGGGAGTTTACATTTTAGCTACTTCTCACTCCCCAACTCTTGTATTGTGGCAGGATGGCCCACTTTTATGGCTTTATCTACCATCAACACCCGGCAAAGTGCTGACCCCCTACTATGAATTGGTAGCTAATCTGATACATATGTGCCGAGTGGATTCCCGTAAATATTTAGGTCAGGAACCTCATTTTATCTGTGTCCCATATAATCTACAACAACAAGATTGGCTATTCGCCCATTGCGATCCTTGGGCCATTGCTTGGGCCAATTATACGGGAAAAATTTTGCATCACTACCCGTCTAACAAACTTCTCCAATTTGCTGCGTGTCATACGTTTCTATTTCCTTCCATAGTACGGGCCTCGCCTTTATCTTCTGCCGCTTTGGTATTTACAGATGGATCCTCTAATGGAATGGCTGCTTTGACCATTAATGGGAAAACTCAATCTTGGGTTACGGGTTTTTCCTCCACCCAAGAGGTGGAATTAGAGGCTGTTTTACAAGCACTCGTCCTGTTACAAGACGAGCCCTTTAACTTATACTCAGACAGTCAATATGTAATTCGTGCTCTTCAAGTCATAGAAACTGTTCCCTTTATTGGAACTACTAACTCCAATATTCAGACCCAATTTCGCCAAGTACAAACTTTGCTTTGTTCTTGCAACCATCCTTGTTTTTTTGGCTTTGTTCGAGCTCACACTAATCTTCCTGGCCCTTTAAGTGAGGGCAATGCGGTTACTGACTCCGCCACCAGAGTTTACTTAACTCAGGTTGAACTTGCTAAGCAGTCACATGCCATCCACCATCAAAACAGTCGAGCCTTGCGCCGACAGTTTAAATTATCTAGAGAAGCAGCATGACAAATAGTTAAGACTTGCTCCAACTGTGTCCCTTTTTCACCAGCCCCCCCATTTAGGTATAAATCCACGAGGACTGCTTTCTAATCACATTTGGCAGATGGATGTCACACATGTTCCATCATTTGGCCGATTAAAATATGTTCATGTTACTGTAGATACTTATTCTAATTTTATCTTGGCCACCCCCCTTGCTGGGGAAGCCACTAAACATTGTATTTCTGACTGCATTCGATGCTTTGCTGTGATGGGGATTCCCTCGCAAATAAAAACAGATAATGGCCCTGGCTATGCAGGCTGAGCATTTCAATCCTTCTGCCATTCCTGTAATATCACTCATATTACAGGCATTCCTTACAATCCTCAAGGTCAAGGCATCGTGGAGAGAGCTAATGGATTATTAAAACATCAAATTGCTAAAACACAGAAAGGAGAGTCGTATCCCGCTACCCCTGTGAATATACTTAATCATGCTTTATTTGTTTTAAATTTTTTGAATTTGGATTCAAATAATTTATCTGCTGCTCAGCGATTCTGGGAAAAAAGGAGAGCAGCGTGCTTTTGCCTTAGTAAAGTGGAAGGATCCCCTAACTGGTGCTTGGCATGGACCCGATCCTGTTCTAACCTGGGGTCGAGGGCATGTATGTGTTTTTTTCACAAGGAGAAAATGACGCCCGCTGGCTGCCTGAACGCTGCGTTCGGATCGTGGAGAGTGACAGTGGCCATCCAAGCAGTGACTCACTGGGCCTACACCCACAACCCTCTAGTGGTGCATCCTGGGACGTGGGAAGGACCTGAGTTATTTGTGCATGTCAATTGGGACTGCTACTGATCCACTTGTTCCACACATTCATATGAGCTGTGTTTCTCCTCCTTTTACTATTATGTAGGGACCTTTTAACATATTCATTGACTCTACACAATTTAATATGTGACATTATTTTGTCTTTACCATCCCTCTTCTTAATAACCTTTTTTGTAAAAGATGCCCAGGTGAAAAGCAAAGGCCTCCAGAGGTAAGTAGAAGTCGGCCTACCCCCCTGTATGTTTGTTTTATTTTATTTTATTTTTGTTTGTTTGTTTGAAAAGGTGCACTGTGGGCCTAAAATAGAGGCCTGGGTTTTCAAGGAACGCCTTGACCCCCCCTCCCGTTCTGAGTTTCTTGTCGATAACAAGGCATACCTGAGAGTCCCACCAGCAAGACATGTCTAAATCTAAAAATAACTGTTTGGTGAAAACATTCATTTGAGCTCATGTTTTTTGTGTTAAGTGTATCTGATTGAGTCCAATTTTCTTGTTATATGTCAATGTCTGATTATTTAAAAGTCTCCGTTTCTCTGTCTTGTTCGTGTTACATATTTTTCCTTGTCCGGTTTTGTCTTTAAAATTGGTACCATTTCTAAGTATGGATCCTTATGGTTTTTCTGTGCATACTCAAGCACACATCCTTGTTATTTATTTGAACATTTCTGGGCCTAGCATGGCCGCTCCCCCATGTCTGCAGTTGTAACAAGCCCTGGAAAAATAAATTCCAGCTAAGTTGCCTTGCAAAAAGTTTTGTTTTGAACCTGGTTCTCACCTGTAAGAGTAAAATTGGCAAAACTCTCTTGACACAAACTTCCGGAAATTGAACAGCCGATATTAATTTTGCACGCTTTATGATCTTTGAGTATGAATCTGTGTGAATGAGTGAGTGAACATGTTCAAGGTTAAATTGTCAGCATGCTGTATAAAACAATGGATAAATTTATACTTAAACACAAAGACAATTGGGTAAATCTAAGCTTTAAACTTCAACAAAAATATTAGGTTTGAATGTTTTACAATGTCTCAAAGAATTATTGTGTTGTCTTAAAGAAAAACTGGTAAATATTTTTCTAGATTCTGAAATCTGCATTTTATTACAGGGCATACAGCTGTTTACATTGTAAACATTGTATCCTGTTCAGCACAGAGGTGTTAGGGAATCTGGGATTTATTACTTTAAGTTAAAATTTGGAAACATGTATTCGAGATTTAAATGTAAAATTGTTCATTAACGCCAGAAACTTTGCCTGTCCTTTCTTGCAAACTGACACTAGAAATCTGATGGTAAAATGTAGATAATGTGATTAGTATTTTAAAGGAATGTTTAAATGTTTATCTCCATGCTATTGGGTGTATTTTAAAAAAGAGAGGAAACTAAGTCCAGACTTAGACTTTTGGTGCACTGATGTCTATAGTTCTTGAATTAGGGAAAAACTGTTATTTGAGTTTAAACTGTTGTTGGAGTTCTAGACAATAATCTAAACTGCAAAAGAGCCCTTTTTTCTAAAAGGCAAGAGGAGTGCCTTGGGCCCTAGGGGGCCTGAAGGCAGAAGGAGTTCTTTGTGCCCTTAAAGGTTTTTCAATTGCAAATAAAGGCTAACGTGTTAATTGTTTAAGCCAGTATCAGTAAAAGTTATTAAGGACATAGGAAATGCGTTTCTAAACAATATTTGAAAGTGTTGTCTTAAATGTTTAAAGAAAGAGAAAAAAGGAAAATTAGGACTACCAAAGTAATTGCTTAATTGCTATTTCAGCTTGCTCTTGTAAGTTACCTTATAGCAAATTCCAGCTAGCCCATGGAGAAGGACAGCAATCCTTATTCAGATGTAACTTTGGCTTTTACCAGGTTCTAGGTAAGCTCATGCTTAGAGACTATTTCTGTGTTGACCACCTTGTTGCTTTAATTGGAGTAACGTGGCCTTTTGTAGGACTCACTGATCTGAAAACTGCAAATAGATTCATACATTATGTAATTTTTGATTATTTCTTAATGCTCTGACTTTGCCTTTTATTACTCAGTTATTTTTATGTTTTTAGTATTCAAATTTGAAAAGTGTGGAATATTGAATTTAGTGTTATGATCCACAGTCACTAATCTCCTTGTCCTACAAGATATTATGTGACAGGGGTGCACTATACTCCTATTCCTCAGTAGGTAGGCAGTTCTCAAAGAGATATGCTTGATATTATTTCCCATGGTTCCTGAAACAAAATACCACAAGTGTGTGTCTAAAGTACCAGAAATTCTTCTATTTCTGTTCTGGAGGCTATAAATCTATGACCCAGCTTTGAAATGACTATACTCTAACCTAAAAATCGAGGGAAAATTTCTAATGATTTCCTGAACTCTTGGTGGTTGGCTTGAAATCTTTGGCATTCCTTGAGTCCATTCAGCATTTTCTCTATGAACATTCTTCACTAAGTTCCATACTAATTAATAGCTTTACTTGAACTTAGCTAAATGTATTGACTATGGCCTATTTCCAAGGAAGGAAATATTGTAAAGTGCTTGATAATTATCACATGTAAATTTGAAGGACACAAGTCCATCCACAATATACACTCAGATTTTGTTCTGTCAGATTTTTTGACTCATTCTTTTGCTTAAAAGCTATGCAATCTCACCAAGCATCCTTAGGAAGTTTCTTTTCCCTTTGGCTAAGGATACAGTTCAGTATTAGAATATTTCCCTAGTATGTGTGAAACTCTATGTTTGAACTTCATTGCTTCAGAAAAAAATATTGTACTTTTCTGTGACATATTCAAGCCTTTAAACAATCCATTTCAAAAGACTGACATTTTTCTGATATAAAACTATTAAGAAAATATGTTAAAAATAAAAGTTACTGCCAATTATATGTTCTGATTAGATTTGTTTCTCATTTCTAGATGTTATATTAGAGAAGAGAGGGAGGAAGATATCACTAAAAGGACTCCAATATTGATGATGGGGTTTGAACATTCTCTCTTTTTTTTATCTATCCTGTCACTACTATATTTGAGAAAATATTTTCTTGCCCATGTCTTGTTAATATTTTAAATGTTTGATTGCATTCTTTTAGTTTCCAACATACATTTCTATTACTTCAGAAAGTTAAAACATATTTACATTTTCCACCAAAAATGAAAACAATGTTACACAAAAGATAAAATTCTCTATATTTTGTTCTCTTCTGTTCATAAACACAAAAATAAGATTTGTTATTTTTAGTTATATATAACAGTACATTTTAACACTCACTTTAAATAGAGTTTACTATGAACTGCCAGCTAGCTCTCATAATGTGTGCATGTTTAGATCTTTACACAGGATACCATTTTTTTTCTGATGATATGGCCTGGAAACATATCTGTGGAAAAGGTCACGTTCAAACATCTCCTTCCTTACACAGATCCATTAATCAATGAATCACTGCATATTTCTTCTTTATCACCTTTGATGCTAGCTGGGGTTTTTTGTTGTTGTTTAATTTTCTTCCCTTGAATGGAAACTTACTTCTCTTCATATTTTTTCTCTTCACTCTCTTCAAGTTTTGTGGTCCCAACAAAATATCCTGTATCTGTTAAAAGTTGGTATGATTACATTGCTGAGTTTTTATTTTTGAAACTAATTCTGAAGTATGATCAGTGTCTGTAGGTAAGAATCCATATTTATTGCACACTTATCTGTATGTGTTTGTTTGGAAGATAGAAAGCAGAAAGTATAAAAACCATGGAGAGGCTATAACATCACCTGATCAGTAATCTATTTCTTTCTGAATAGAATGTCCTATATACATCAAGCATTGAAAGCAACCAATTTCAAACCCAGCATACTCTATTCAGTTTTCATTCATAACTGAGGGACAAATAAAACCATCCCATGACAAACAAAAGCTAAAATGATTAACCTCACTAAGCCATCAGACAGAAGACATTCAAATGTATCCTGCATACAAATCAACATGCAAAAGTGGAGAAAACAAATCCTAACCAGATGAGTAGATAAAAATAGGAGGAGCAGAAAAAGACACAATTCCAAAATCAAGAGGAAAATGACAGAATCTACTGAACACTACTCAATGCTATTATAATTTAGATGTAAGATTTAACTTCTGTTTAGGACTGGTCTTCTTCAGACAACACTTTACATTAACTATCCCTGTTACAATCTGGAAGCGAGATGTTCCCCAAAGAACCATGTGCTACCTGTATCGTATAGTCTCTGATGCTATTATGAAGTGGTGGGACCTTCATAAGGTGTGACCTAGTGAAAGGAAGCTAAGTCACTTTATAATTGTCCTAAAGTGGGTGATGGGAATCCAGTACTTTGATTTTCTTCTCTCTCTTTTCTTCCTGACTGCGTGAGGTGAACAGACCTCTGCGACTGTGATTGCCCTTATGCATTAGGCTATGGTAGCCCACAGAAATAATGGATTGAACTATCAGCAAAAGTCGTCCCATTTTTATTTTCAAGGTTATTTATATCTTTCAAGGCTATTTATCTTAGTTATCATAAATGACTAGTACAATTATTTTAAAAATCACAGGGTTATAATGTTGCTGTAATTATTTTCCCAGCATCTATTTTCCACATGATCTCAAGATCATTTCCACCCTGGATACTAAGATAATAAAATATCAATAAATATTTGCTCAACTATTATCAGGATATGTTTAAAAGCAGGTCCAACATGTCTTATCAGATGCCATAAGATCTTGAACAACCTGGCATCAGTGGCTCATATCTGCAACTTTAGAAACACAGGACTAAAATCTACAGAATTAGTTCAAAGCTAGTCAGAGCAGAAAAGTCAGTAAGATTTTTACCTCCAAAAATATCCCTCCCCACCCTGAAAAATATGGTAGAAGCATAGCTCAAGTGGCAGAAAGCCTTTGTAGCAAATACAAAGCCCTAACTAGGTTGCCCTTAGTTGAACCAGTCAATCAATCAAAGGCTTGAGTTCATACTTAGCTACTATCAAAAACTCATCCATCCATACATCCATACATCCATACATACATATTTTACATACATACATACATACATACATACATACATACATACATACATAATACATACATACATATATAAATATATAGCATCTCTAGTAAAGTAGTTGAAGCAAAATGAGGAGGAAGAGAGGGAAGAGGAGAGAGAGACAGAAAGAGGGCTTAGCAAAGAAACATCAGAATATATCACAGAAAAACTTAATCATTTGTATAAGCTAATGAAGCATTTCAGTAAAGAGAAAGATTTAACTCATGAGAGAGTAAGATTTAATGGTGTAGCCATACTCACCACAAAAACAAAGCCACCTATTTTATTTATTTATTTATTTATTGGCCAATCCAGGGCTTGAGCTCTGGGTCTGACATTATCTTGGGCTTTCTCAAGGCTAGTGCTCTTTCACTTGAGTCACGGCACCACTTCTGGCATTTTTATATATATGTGTTACAAAGGACTTGAACCCAGGTCTTTGTGCATGCTAGGCAACACTCTACCACTAGAGCAAAATCTTGGCCAAGTCATATATTTTTAGTCCAATCTTTTTTCCCATGTTTCATAGGGAAGTTTATATTATTGTAAATCTACTATACAAAAATAAATGAATTAATATAGAGTTGTACAGAAATTCCTACTAGTACATGTTATTAATATTGACCAATGATATCAACAGTGAAAAGCAAATTACTAGCTCTTATTACCTTTGTAAATTATTAAACTTATTAGTAAAGTCTGGTCATACTATTAAGTAACAAAGTTAAATTCTCAGTATCACCTAGTATCACCTATTGGGTTCAAGTTATTACCAATGAATTAATAAAATTAATTAACAGGGCTTATAGTAAATCCTCAGTCTTGGGAGATTTTCATCCTTATTAAACATTTTCTGATTAAGTACTATTAAGAATTAAATTAGAATAACCCCTCACAGTGGAGTTTAAAATATTCTCGTCCCACTACAGTTTAAAATTTAAACTTTACATGTTTTAACATTAAAATTTTATAAATTAGAAATTTGAATGCAAAACAATAAAGTGGTAACACTTGACATGCATTCATACTTCTTGTTCAAATACCATGTACAATAATCAAAACATTGATATTGTCATATAACATGTAAACTAACAAGTTTAGCACTTAATTGAATCATTCATATTTATCCAATTACATTTTATTTCCCCTATTTTATATTATGATTATTTTAGTTTCTAGCTTTGCTTTTAATTGCTTATTTACAATAGCTATGAAAGTTTCCTTTGTTATTGGAGTGACTATTTGTAAATATTTTCATTATTGAAAATGGCATATAATTATGTCCTGTATATACATACATTTGTATGTATATAATACATATTCATAGGAAATCTTTTTGTCAGCCAATGAACTGATAGCTTACATGGAGATTATATTAAAAAATGGTGAACTAAACAAGGATGTGGAATTGAGAATAGCAATAACTAAAATGTTTGTTGTAATGATTCCCTAAAAATAATATTTTTTATTTATTTTTCTTTACTAAAAGGCTGCTTTATTTTTGCCATCCTCTTTTCTTAAAGATATTTAAATGTCGTGGATAATGAAAGTATATGTGATTTCCCTTTAGATTGAATTAAAAGCTAGGTATGTGCTTATGAAGAATAGAGAATATGTAATCCTTACTTTACAAAAAATTTATTCATAAAATGCTTACATTAAGCCACCTAAAAGACATATCTACAACTTATGCATTTGAAAGAAAAAATGCAATGATTATGATTTCAATGGTCTCCCTGGGAAAACCATACATAAATATAAAAAATAAGATATTAAGGCTGACAGATTATAAGAGATAATCAGATTTTTAAAGCGCAGTTGTCACTAGAGCAGCAAAGACCTATTGATTTTCACAAAATATTTGCATAAAGTGTGGTAAAGATGCTTTTAAAATTTGAATTATTTTCAGCCAAATTTCCTTTCATTGTTACTAAGGCAGATGTATGCACAATCTGTGATATGTTGTTTAAAGCTGCCAAATGCTTTATTTCACCTTTGTTATATACTTCACGTGCTTTTCTCCTTTGTTATCTTACTTTTGAAATCCAGGAGAAAATATGTTGTCATATGGCATACAGTATATACACATAATATTTTGTTTCTCAGTTTCCAAGAAGAGTGATATACATTATATTTGATTTGCCCTTTTGGACTCCAGCCCCAGTTCTTTTCATAATACAGCATAGAAATTAGCAATTCATATCTGTATCTTTTTTGTGAAATAAAAATGATTTTTTTAGTTTTCTTTGCTTTATAATTAAAAACACTCTGAAAAATTACATAGGAGGAAATTTAGATGACATTGGATTTGATAATTATTTTTATACAAAGACAAATGTACCATCATGAGGAAAAAATACAAGAAATTTGAATTTCATGGACATAGACTTAATCAGCTACTGTCTCAGTGGTTCATAATCCCACTAATCCTAATTACTGAAGAAATAAAGATCCAGAATATAGTAGTTCAATGCCTGCATGCCAGAGTTTACCGGTTCATGCCTGTAATTCTAGTCATGCAGGAGACTGAGATTTTAGCATCGAGTTTCAAAGTCAACCTGAGCAGGAAAGTCTATGATAATCCTATCACAGTGGAAGTGGAATTTTGGCTTAAACAATAAAGCATTAGCCCTGATCACAAAAAGATTAGGGTATCATCCATTGGCTGAGTTCAAGCCTATGATTAAAAAAATAATAATTTTAGAAAAATGGGACAAACACTGATTAGCTGGGCACTGGTGATACAAACCTATAATTTTAGCTACTCAAGGAGCTGAGATCTGAGGACCATGGTTAGAAACCAACTCAGACTGGAAAATTACTGTGAGACTCTGATTTCCAGTTAAACACTCACAGAAGTGGCGCTGTGGCTCAAGTGAGCAGGCTAACCTGAGGCTCAGGGACAGCTCTCAGGAACTGAGTTCAAGCCCCTCCACTAACCAAAAAAAATCAAGCAATCAAATACTGATCAATTCAAGGAAACATAACCTTTCATTTTCCTAATAAGTATTGTGAATTCGAAATTTCATTATGGCTTGTTTAGTACCAATACAGCCATGCTTCTAATGGAAGTCAAATTACTAGAGTAGTAATCACCATCATATTTTCACACACTCGAAACCATAATGGCTAGAATTGCAAATATTTACCACGGTGTTTCTCTTTACATCTCAAAAAAGAAATGCTCACAAGAGACTTCTCTTCAGTTTTTATTAAACAAGTGCGGGTGTATTTATCCTACAAGCAACTAACCTGTGAATTTTAATGGGAATTTTTTGAATGTATGGGAAAAAAGAGCCAAGAACCAATACTATGTAGGATAAGAATTGTGTCTATATCTATGCGCCAAATAATGACAATGGGTGATGTGGAAATAAAAAGTGAACACAAAACCATCAGTCTTTTGGATGTATGGCATTAGACTGAAAATTCTGCTGGAAATTTCAAAAGCTATTTCCTCTGGTTTCCTTTGGAACTAAAAGGAGAAGAATATATCATATGAAGTTGTTTTCTTTTTTTCTGAGCCAGGCGTGGTGGTTCACACCTGTAATCCCAGCTACTCAGGAGGCTGAGATCTTGAGATCTGAGGATCATGACGCAAAGCCAGCTCGGGCACTGAAGTCCATGAAACTTACCTCCAATCAACCATTAGAAAACCAGAAGTGGTGCTGGGGCTCACTGGTAGGGCTGTAGCCTTGAGCTGAAGAGCTCAGGGACAATGTCCAAAGTTCAAGTCCCATGACAGACAAAAAGAAATCTGGTTATATGAGTTCCTTTCTTTACAGTTCCATCTGTACACGTATGTATATGTGCGAGAAATATAGACAATGACAGACAGACAGAGAAACAGAGAAACAGAAAAGAACACAAAGAAAAAGTAAAGAACAGCTTTTAAAGATATCATTTTAGAGCTATTGTTTCATCAAAAGTATTATTTTAATGGAACGTTTTTAAGTTTAAGAATTCTGGAGCAATATATAAGTACTCTGCGCTGGTATCACTTCTATTTTCCTACTTAAATACCCGTTTCATTTCAGTAATTATCTGGTCCTGGCCATCGAAAGGGGTCAAAGAAAGACCAGGTCACATTCAATGACAAGAAATTATTTAACTGGGCAGTGAATGTGTGTGTTTTTAGATTTGTTGTTTAGTACAAAAGACAAATTCTTCACCAGTGTCTCTCTGTGAACTGAATTTCCATGGGTCATTTTCACTAAGGAGAGGTTAAGGAAAAAGGAAAAAGAAACAAACAAAGCAACTACATTTAGGACAGCCAGTGCATAGACAAATAGTGTATTATTAGAGAATGTTCTTAAGTCACATAAAAATTACATGCTGTGCTCTGTGGTTCCAATTCACCCAACCCTCACAATTTTAACATTACTATATTTTCCTATTTCCCCAAAGTTATACAGAAAACAAAACAAAGGGGCATCCATTTTATATTTTATTTATGGTCTTATTTATGTTATATATGGATTTTATCTTTCTATTTTAATTTGTTTACTATATGTATAACACATATATGCATCCATACAGGAATCTCAGTCTGATTTTACAAGTCTAAATCAATTGAATAAATTGAACACCATCATAATTAAGAAACATTGAAAATTTTCAAATATTGATGCATAAGCCTGATGGGTTCTTATTTTGCAGCAGCATAGAAATAAACTCAAAAGTAATGAGCACAGCTGTAAATAGTTTATTTAGTATAGACCACTGAGATGCGTGAGCAGCAGGACTAGAAACCATCAACCGCTGGTTAGGGATAAGCAGTTTTTTATTGTTCCTCCTTTTCTCTTTTTTTCTAGTTTCCGCTGTTTTGCATTGGCCCTCCTTTTTCTCCCCCTTTTAGCAATCTGTCAGATGGTGATAGGTTTGTTGAACGAATCAAGTTCCTCCCCTGAGTGGTAGTCAAAGGAAGGGTAACCTGCCTTATGGCAAGACCCAAGCCCTCCTTTGGGTGTTGGCCACAAGTTGAGAAGAGTTGCAAGTTGTACAGAAGGAGTTGGCTGATTTACCTCTTCTATTATCTCAAGAGTAAAGCCCGAAAATTTTTAAAAAATAACTGGTTGTATCTCCTCAAATATCCTTAAATGTCTAATAAATTTCTTGCTGAAAATATTCCAGAATAATGCTGAAGGACTCCAGTTTTCTTTATTTCACACATGAATCCTAAGATGAAGTAGTCACAGATTTAGCCTAAGTTCTGCAGCACCTCTTTTCACATGTTAGCTTCAGTTTTCAAATCAGTTCGTTTTTATTCCAAGTTTAATGTGGCATCAAAATAAGAGAGACTGGAAAAGACAAATATTGTGTGTTTTCTCTTATAAACAGAACTTAGATTTTTAAAAATGTACGGAAATATAAAGAAGGGCTTGTGAGGGGTCCTGTTTTAAGAAGGAGGAAAAGAGCAATGCTGAGGTGTTAATATGAATTTATCACATCGTGTTTTTATTTTTGGGGGGTTTATGAAGTATTTTATTTTTAATATATTTTATTGTAATTAATAAAAGGGTTACATGATATTTGATACATTGATACTCTTTCACATGTCTTGGTACCCATTATCCTCCCCCCACCCACCACCCACTCCCCGTATTGGTTTTCCCCCCTTCTCTATCAAGTTTCAGATAACCACATCGTTTTTTATAGTGTTCAGAGGTCTTTTTTTATATCTCTTACTCCAAGAATTCATAGGGAATAGGTTCTTTGTGAGAAGGGTTGTCACAAAATGTACTTCTCTGGGTGGAGCAGGCTGGCTCTTCAGTTGAACCCAGGCTCCTTTCTCTTTGGCTTCCTTCTTTTTCTGGTCATTTCCCCTCACCAGTTTCAGGAAGCTAGCTTGGCTCTTAGAGTGCTTAATATGCTCAATACGCACATTAACCCTCTTGGCAAATATCTTGCCCTTAACTTGTTTGTTCACAACAATACCAGCATCATGCCGAGTAACAATGTAAACCCTTCCACTTTTGCCAAGGTAACACTCATGGGACATTGCTCTATTAAAGTACCCATTCCCTTGATTTCTACAATATCACCCCTCTTGTAGATTCTCCTGTGTGGCCAAAGGAACAACTCCATGCTTCCTGAAGGAGCTAGAGAACATCCGCCAGGTACCTCTCCTCTTTCTCTTTGTGTTAGTCATTTAGTAGTTAGGCAAATTACTGGAAGATGGCAGTTAAGGCCAAAGGGAATTTAGCACATCTTTAACACCACATATGAATATTTCATAATGAAATGCATTTTAAAAATGTGCAACTACCAAAAGGAGCAGAGAGATAAGTTAATAATAGAAGGGATAACTATGATAAAAAAAGATTGCTGCTGTGAAGCTGGGCATCAGAAGTCTATGTGCAGACTCTATTCATAATCATTGTAAATAAGTGACTTAGCTTACATATTAGAAGGTTTGTGTGTTATTGACTTTGTTTTGTATAAAGTTGTTTTTCTTTTGTATACAGTTACTTGATTTCAGTATTGCCATAAATTACTGGCATAGTCGAGATCAGTTCTGTAAGTTCCTTCTGAGTTAGATTTTACCTTTAAACATAAGCTACTAGCATTAAGCATCACAGACTATCTGCAGGCCTTTGGTGATACTTTGCATGTGCCAAACTGAATTCTACAGCTTCTTGATTTTGTCAACAATTCTTGAGGACCACGTATTTTCCTTGTAAAGTTACCTTCTACATCTCTCTTTGATAAGGCCAGAAAATTATACTTATATTTAGAATCAGTGTCTTTTCCAGCTGGAAACAATCAGAAAGCTTTGCAGGTCACTGAACCAACTGGTATAAAATTATCTGTTAAGAATAAAAGAATTACTTGCCTGATTTCATCATTGGAAAACAACACCTAGAGGATAAAAATGAGGTAGAGGTCACATTCTAAATGTTTATTTTCATCCAAATAAAAGTAATTATGTGGTACAAGGAGAAAATGTCACTTTAATAGAAATAAATTATTTTAAATCACTTATAAAAGCAAAGATATCTGAATCAGTGAAAAAAGAGAACTGTCTTAATGGTTTTTGTTTAAAAGAAAACCTTGAAATATATTACAGTAAAAGAAATTATAAAATTGGCTCCTGAAATTCTCATAATGGAATGAAATAATAAATGTCTTAAAGAATTCAAAAACTGAGAAAGACTAATTGCATTCTCAAGATTTTTTGCTAACCTATGATTTTGTGAATACTTCATTTGCTATAGTCACATTAAATAAAAACTGTCATAAAACAAAAATTCCTTTCACAATCACAAATGTTATACTTTCAGCTATAGTACATTCACCTTCTAACAATTTTATAAAATATTTCATTGCACAGTCCTATGAGCAACAAAGATGATGAGTTAAAAATAGTGGTAGGTTTAAAATTAGCTACCAAAACTTAACTAAGTTAAAAACTTGACATGAGTCCCACTTCAAATGCAACCTGTGACTGTATTATATAAAAAAATTTTAAAGTGAAATATATATGAGTATTATCCAACTTTACCAAAATTATTTGTCCAAATGTAGGCTTCTTTTAATGCTATTTTAACTTAATTTTATATATTAAAATTAGGCAAAAAGGTTTTTACAATGTTATTTTTGTGCAATGTCATTTAAATTGTCTTTAGCCTTGGATTAAACCCTGAATTTAAATTATCTTTATCCTGGATCATAAATATTCTCTGGGTCTACAATCACTGAGTGTTATGTTTCAATTAAAGAAAACCCTTCCACTTTCTTTTGTAATATTTATTTGAAACTGAAAAAAATGAACTGCATAAAATTTCATGGATCATCACTTTTCTAAAATGGTCTCTGAAATAGACTACAATGTAATATATAATTATGTGTATTTCTATTGTAAACAATATCGATATAAGACGAAATGCTACAGTTTGTATGAGCACTGTATACATTTTATATAAATTATGTTTCCATCCAAACCTAATCACTATATAGAGATTCAAATGGAACTCTGAATTTAAGTATGTAGGTTGCTCTAAAGTATAATTTGTAGATGTTACTAAAATTAATCATATATGTTCTTTTGTTGGAATACTGGTTTTCCAAGTCAGTGTTTTCATTTACAATTTTCAAGCACTGAATCTTTTGAAGAGGCTGCAGTTTTCTTTGAGTTAAGCTTACACAGTAACATTTGTGAACATATTATCATTATTAGTTTGAATCATTATAAATAACTAATGAGATAATGAAGATGGATTTAGATAATTGGAAGAAAGTTGAAATTGTTCCATTTCCTGGTCAATCAATAAGGAGCAATTGGAACAAGAGTTGAGTCAGATGTTCTGTAAAATATGTATCCTTTCAGTAATTTTGCTGAAGTTAATGAAGTTAGGCAATCTTTATTTCTGTTGTCCTTATGACGCTATTATTATTGATTACCATAAAAAGATTTAGCTTGTTCTTAAATAAAATTATTTCAAGTTTCAGAAATAAAATACTTTGCTTTAACATTAAGATTTCTTAGTTCTTTAATGGAAAGCTGTAGCCAAGATTATGATACAACAAAGCAAAGGATGGAGGATGATTAATGTATGAATGTACACTTTAAAACCTAAAGACAACAATGCAATTGATGTGATATGTTGGAAAGATTCAACACTTATCAGTATTATTACTTTATCCTATATTGTTTTTGTACATAAAATTGTCACTTACTAAAGATCTGTCTCTTCATGTCAGGCAAAAACTTAAGCTAAGCTAGTTACAATCAACTAAGGACTGGATAAAAAAAGTGTACTACTATAAGTTATTATTCAGTCATGAAGAAGAATTAAATTATATCATTTTCAGGAAAATATTGCACTAGATGTGTTAATATTAAGTGAATAAGTCAGATTCAGAAAGATAAATACCACATGTTTATCTCATATGCAGCAGTTAGATCTAAAGGACAAAAATGTACATGAACATGAATGAGACATTTATGTAACAGAGAAAACAGGAAGATAGGATATACAGGAAAAAGAGTAGGAGGAAAAGAGAGAATTGGGTAAATGGGATTGTATGACTATATAAAAATGTGAAAATGAAATGATTCTTTTTAACTGCTAAAATGCAGTAAAGGGAAATAAGGAAGACAAATAGAAGGATTGAATATGACTAAGGTACATTTTGAGCATATGTGAATATATCACAAAGACCTTCTCATTGAACAATAATCACATATATATTATTTTTAAGATAACAAGAAATAACCAGATATATCCAGACCCTTGAAGCTGATAAATTGACCTCCTGATGATAGCTGTTGCAGGCCCTACAGGGAAAGAAAGTACTCTATAGTTTATCTCCAAAATGACAGCAAATAGGTATTTGGAAGAAGGGATCATGTGCTCAGCGAGGTGGCTCATGCCTGAAATCCTAGCTACACAGGAGGCTGTGATCTGCGGGTCGCAGTTTAAAGCCAGTTTGGGTACTAAAATATTCCCGAGGCTCTTATCTCCAATTAATCACCAGAAAAATGGAAGTGGGCTATGGTTCAAAGGGTAGGGTGGTACCCTTGAGCTCAAGAGCTCAGAAACAATGCCTAGGCCCAGAGTTCAAACCCTACAACCACCAAAATAATTAAATAAATAAGTAAAAAACGATGAGTGGCTCATGTGCACCAAATAATCAAGCAATATGAGCAAACTTGAGGCCTTGAGGGCAAACCCTGGTATACTAATAATACTGAAGGAAGCAAGGAAGAAAAACATTCCTACATGAATAATATTCTTATCTATTTCTATAATCTACAGTGTGCTCTTATTTATTTTATATAAGCTATTACAGAATAAGCATTTGTTTTTCAGATGTATTGAAGAATATATCTTACTTTCCTTCTCTTTTACATTTAAAAAATTTTTAAATACTGTTTCGATGGAAATGGCCATCTGCTCAATGTGCCATATTGTATTCATAGAAAACAAATGACAAGCCTACCTGGTTTTTCAGTGATAGAAGGATTAAGAAAATATTGCCAAAGGGCATTCTGTAATAACTCCATATATGCACAGGTATGGTCTCATAATGCTGAATGACTAATGTTGATATATTGAAAAAAGTTTTCCCAGTAAGAGAATTAAGCCAGACCTAAAGATAGTTGCATAGTTTCCTTAATTTGTGGTAATTAGAAGATGCATGACAATCTTTAAGTAAACACACTAGACAGTAAAAAAATAAATGAATAAAAAATACACCAGAACACAACAAACTAGGCATATACATACATAATAAAACCAAATGAAAGTATTTTTAGAAGAGGATCGCAAAGCCTCAATAGCTATGTCTATATGGTCATATAAAATAATATTTTATCAAAATAAACTCCAGAAAATGGAAACAAAGGGGTTTTTCTTTTTCTTTCTTTTTCTCCTTCTCTGCTCCTGAATCTCCAACTCTGGGATTGGAGCTCCATTTTTGCTTAATGCTAACACACTTGAGCAAAGGTGCCACTTCAAATCTATTGATCTTTAGCCTCCTCAGTGGCTAGTATTATAGGCATGAGCCACTTGCTCTGCACAAGAGGATTTTTTATTTTTTTTGGTTTTGATTTTGTTTTACTTTGTTAGTGTTTCTGTTTTCTTTTTCTTTCTTTCTTTTTTTTGTCGGTCAGTGGGGCTTGAACTCTGAACTTGGGCATTATTCCTAAGCTCTCAGCTCAAGGCTATTGCACTACCCCTTGCGCAACAGTGCCACTTTCGGTTTTCTGGTGATTAAGTGGAAATAAAGAGTCTCACCGTATTTAGTGCCTGGGCTGGCTTTGAACTGCGATCTTCAGATCTCATCCTCCTGAGTAGCTAGGATTACAGGCGTGAGCCACCGCACCTGGCTGTTCCTGTTTTCTCTTGTTTCTATCTTTGGGAGGATAGAGAGAGGAGGGGAGAGAAATGATAGCATAAAGGGGTAACAAATACTTCAATGATACTCATTAGACATTATGTTGAAGATGATGTATACAACTTGTGATGAGGATAGAGGGAAAAATTGGGAGAGAAAAGGGGAAGAGGTGATGCTGTTCAAACAGAAATGTGCTCATTATCTGACTTTGGTAACAGGAACCCCTTTGTGAATCGCCCTCACAATAACAGTAAAAACTGCATTGCAAAGAAAAAAAAGAAGAAGAAGAGAAGGTGTGGCGGGGGAGAAATTGTTTCCCTACATTTCTTTGGAGCCTGGGACACACACATTTACATTTTTGTGAAAGAAGACTAATGAATGTAAGCATAAATTCATACATAATGACAAAAGGAGAGACAGAGATGGATATGAATATGAATAACATAAAAGCATAACATAAGTTGTTTCTGCTTCTGGAATTGAACCCAGGGCCTTCTATTTGCCAACTAATTCTTTGATTTGATTTAATTTCAGTGAGACAAGGTCGCTTGTTAACTTTGTCCCATTGTCCTGGACCTTGGATACTTTTTACTTTTATTCCCAAATGCCTAGGATTAAATGACTCAACACAATTTAATTGATACACGGTTTTTAGGAGAAAAATGAATAAAAAACATGTAACTTACATCATATTTTAGGAAGAAACCAATGACAATTTTCTGGATTTAGTAGTTAAAAGGACTACAATAAAGTGTGTGTTTGTGTATATGTGTGTGCGTGTGGGTGTGGGTGTGCCTGAATTGGAATTTGAACTCCTGATTTCTTCACTTAACACATTTGGCTCAATGACTTTAGCCACATCTTCACTTCTCGATTTTTGCTAGTTCATCAAAAATAGGTATGGACTCTTCTTCTTGGACTTCAATTCACTTCACTTCTCAACCTCTTGTGTAGCTAGGATGGCAAGAATGAGTGACCAGAGTCCAGTTTAATGTTAGATAATCTTCAGGAAATATTTTGTTATTTACAATATATAAATTCAAACACAAATTTACTATTTAGTCACATAACTACAACAAAATTGTGTCTATATGATTGTGTCTATAAATGCTATTGAAAAACATTAGGTAGAACTTGTAAAGATAATTCTGTTGTTGTTTTTTCCCTCTATTTCATTAGAAAAATTATTTTATTTTAATTTTCATGTTACATGTTAGTGCTAATTGGCTTTTTGGGTGCACTTTTCCATTTGAATTGTTTTTATGCCACTTTACAACCCCTGAATTTATTTCACACACATGACATCACACACCTTTGTTTTTATTCTTTATTTATTTTTCTTTATTCATTTTATCCATATGTATGAACGTCTTTACTGAAGAATTTCATGTTGCAGATAATTTCGAAACAATATTTTCAGCTAAGGTAACAATGTAGCACCTTTTATTTTTATCCATCCTTCTAGCCCTACTTGCCTGCTACATAATATCATCTCCAAACAGACCTAAGCAGCCTAATAACACCTGGAGCCCACTCTTTTCTATTTTCTGACGTATAAATTAAGGACCATGTTTACTTACTTACAAGGAATTGATTTTCACCTGAGTGGGCAGAATCAATGGATCTACAGTTACAGATTTTACTTAGGTGTACCTCTGATAAGACGGTGATTTGTATTTATAATCCATAAGAGTTTAGAGGCCCTTAACATCTGCCTGTATAAAAAACATTTTAAATAACAGTGACAGTAAAAGAATTCTATACTTCCATCATTAACAACAAATCCTATTTGGGGTAAGTAAATTTTGAAAATTAAGAATTAGAAGTGTATTTATACTTTTCTATTCAAACAATTAAGAGAATGAAGTTACTTCCAGGCTTTAGACTTATTTTAGACATATATTTTCTATGCATATGTGTGTGTGTTGTTAGTAAAAAAATCTTGTAGGACTATAGTTACTCATGTTTAGATAGAAACAAAACACTACAATTATAAATTCTATTTTTCTTTTAACATTTGAAGAGAAAAACTTAATATCATCAAATAAACAACAAAGGCATGAGATTAGTAAAAATTAGAAAGGTACTATGTCATCTTTGTTCAAAGTTTTGAACCATGAATAAGAAAGAAATAGGAGGAAGTAAGTAGAGCAAAGATAATTCATACTAAATAATAAGGCTAACCACAGGGAAATAACAGAAAGCATCATCCTAAAACTGACTTATGTACATTCCACCAGCAAACACTAGAGAAAAAAATGTGTATCTGCTGTTTATACAAGGATATTTGGAAGGTATTTTCTTAAAGCTTTTAAAATATACTATTGTTTTGGCTCTTGTTTTCCTCATGTGAATGAGGAATGACATTCCATTGGCTTAAAAGAGAAGGGCATTTCAAAGACAAAAGCCTATCAGAGAATACAAATGCTTCTCTGTCTTCAGAGTTCAAATGCAATAACCATTTACAAGAGCAGTTTGGGGGATATCAGCTGCCATTGAGATTGCATTCACTTAAAGAAAACATCAAAGTAAACCAGAGTGCTTGCCACATCTTAATTTATAAATCTGATCGAATGCTTGTAATTACTTCTATTTCGTTAGTACCCACTATGAGTATATATGAGCCCCAAGCAACTGGAATTCTACAATAACAGGCAGGACACCATTCTTTCCCATTTTTCTCTCTTTTTTTCTTTTTCTTTTACTGGTGATTCTCAAAATGTTATTTTAACAAATAGGTCAAAGGTGATTTCATGTCTCACACTATAAGGATAGAAATTGTATGATGAAACCTACTGATTCTTTTCTTTCTTTCTTTCTTTCTTTCTTTCTTTCTTTCTTTCTTTCTTTCTTTCTTTCCTTCTTTCTTTTTTTCTTTTCTTCTTTATTTCTGCCTTTCCATAGACTATTCTTTAAATCCCTCTATTAAAATAGGTAGAAAATGTACTTAATATGTATTATACTGATAATTTTTACCTAAATAAAAGAACAAATTGCACCTAAATAAAATTCATTAAAATCCATAGTCTAAGATGCATATTCATAAGACTATGAGAGATTTATACTTTAAATAGTAATAATCACTTTTTCCAATTTATGTCAGAATATTCAAGTGCTAAGACATGTCTTATACCTTGTATAAATGAACAGCTTAATGCTTTTTGGTACAGTTAAAATAATGCATTATGTTCATAGGCTGCAGAAGTCAGTCAGATTCACAATTTCCTGGGAAATTACAATATCCTGCTCTGTTGTTTAAACAATAATATTCAAATTGTCTAAAGCTAATATCTGCATAAAATAATAAACTATGCTTGAATTCTGAAGGACTCTATATGACTAGTTACATTTTATATGGAGGGCTAATTAAGATATTTGAAATGCAACAGTATTGTCATTAATTATCTTTTACATTACCACTTACTCGTTAATGTACAAGATTAATACTGATGGTTAGAAGGTGATATTCCAAAGTGGGCTGCATTGATATGCTGAATGTTCTTTTGAAGATTACTGGAAAATGCCTTAAAAGCAATGTCTCCCTGAAAAACTCTTGTCCTATGAGTAGCTTTTTTTCTTTCTTGTCTGAAGTGAATTACTGGAAATTATAATTTCTTTTCTCCAAGACAGTCAGAGATCTTAAAATATCTCCTTGCTTAAGCAATCCATAAATATAGAAAATACCCATTTCCTTTCCTCTTCCCTTAAGACTCACCCAAGAGGCCTTCACAGGAAGCACAGAGACTCCAAGAAGTTTCAGAAAGACCTTACAGAGTTCTCAATATTTAGGTCATACACTTTCTTCCAAGTGTATTTCTACATCACCATTCTTCCTCATCATCAAATAGTCAGATCCTCTTGAGTTGGATAGATTTCCTTACTGCAAGTCCCAAATATGTAAATCATATTAAATGAAATCATCAATTTGTTAAACTCTTCTTTTGTCCTTCTTTGTCCTTTGTGATCTTTATGATGGCTGATAAAAGATAAGTCACCTTTCTTTCCTAAGAGTAATAAAGTTAAACAAAAATAATAAAAGCAGAATCTTGTAAAGGTTAAACAGGTTAAGAATGAAACCAACTATTTCTGAAGTATAAAGCATCAAAAAGATAATTAAAATTTGATTAATGAAAACTGAACTTTCCATGGATAATACCACATTCAATTAATCTTTTTTTTTCACCAGTCCTGGGCTTGAGCTCAGGGCTTGAGCACTGTCCTTGGACTTTCTCAAGGCTAGCACTGTACTACTTGAGCCTCAGCACCACTTCTGGCTTTTTGCTATGTATGTGGGGTACGGAGGAATCGAACCCGGGTCTAGGCAAGCACTCTACCACTAGACCAAACTCCCGTCCCATGAATTAATCTTTATATATGCCTCCAGTTATGGGCTTTGGGCTGTGTTCTATTTGAAATGGACTTCAATGTTTATATTTAACACCTAACATAGTTCAGTCCTTGCAGTAATATGTATCTTAGTACTTACACTACTGCTTGGTTTAATGAAATTTTTATGAAGTTACTATAATTATTAGTTGGAAGCACAATATGAATTTTCTAATAACTTTTCAGTTGCATATTAGAGTATTCAAAAACTGACATACTGAAATGAATGTTCTGCCACCACATATTCTGATGATGGCTATATGGAAGGCATTATGACACTCATGGTTGTTAATCATTTCATTAATAGTGGGGAAGAAGAAAATTTTATTCTTTCACCTTGACAATGAAAGTGTGATTAAAAACTGATTATGTAATGATGACCAGAAAATCAATCATTTCTAAGCTCACACTTTCAGGAGAAATTAAATTAACATGGAAAATACCCTGATGATTACGGCTGAAATGAAAAAGTCTGGAGACCATGATAGCGTCATAATGATTTGATCCTGTTTGTTTACCTTTGTTGATCAGTCACACATAATATAGTCCTATTTTGATAAACTGTGAGAATAACACTTGGGTTATGACTATGGAAATCCTCCACTATTTCTACGGAATAAACATACCTCCTATTTCTCAGTCAACTGGTCATTTCAGTTATCTCTCTTGGAGAACTCCCCTCAAAATTCCACTTCCTCGATGTGATAATTTAAATTCTGTGACATGTGCGTTCTTTAAGTTTAACAGACTTTGAGAAAAATAAGAGGGGCTGTCATTTTAGAAGATTTCAGTGATAGATAGAGCTTGGAGTATGTGTAGAATTTTTTTTATTTTCTATCAATGGTTTTGTTTCTAGAACTGACTGATGGGCTTCTAGAAAATGCCAACACTTCAGTTTCAATGCCAATACCATTAGACGAAACAACAACGACAGAAATGAATCAGTTTCAAGCTTCTCCATTAAGAAAGCTAGGATATTTTATCATCCTACATTTCCTGTGAAATGGAGGTTCATCTAATAGAAGGGAGTAGAATTGATAAGTCTAAACAACCTTGGCATGACTTTAAAATGAAAAGTAGTTCCACAAATATATTTTATGATTTATTATTCACAGTTTTAAACACTATTGAAAACTAGATCTATGATAGACTATACTCTCATACCAGTGTATTGCTGTTTTCTTAAGTACTAAAATGAACTGTACAACCGAGGGTGGGGATAGAGAAGGGAAGTTAGGAGGAAATGAAGGCAGAAGAAAATGAGGGAGGGAGTAATACTGAAAATAAGTGTACTCATTGCCTTACTTATGTAAATATTGCCTCTAAATCACCTTTATAATAAAATAAAAACATTAAAAAATGTAAAAAAATAATAAACTGAAAACCTTAAATCTGGCAAACTCTACTATGTTCCTGACAAAGGACTTGAAATTCTGCTTTTACCATTCTCTAAGCCATTAATTGTAACTTCTTGTTTCTTCCCAATGACTCTCACTCATTTTTCTGAAGTCCCCCATAATACAGTTAATAGAACTGGTCTTCTGGGTCACATTTTTGTTAACATTTTTAAGGGAACATTTTGCTTTTATTGCATTTTTAAGGTAATATTTCAAATCATCCTCAATATTTCATATGATAGAATGCTGTCAAAATATATGGATGCTTTTTCCACTTAAATCTACAGTCTACATGAATTTAAAGTAATTATAATGTTCTGTTATCTAGTCGTTTTAGCTCAAAAATGTTTTATATTATAGAGATCGAAATCTGTAAGACTTAGAAAAAAACTCAAAATGAAGCATAAAACATTTCAACTTTTGTGTTCACTCCGCAAACATCAAACTTTTCAGATAACAAAGCTGACACAAACAGACAACATTTTCTTAGGCATACTAGAAGACAAAAGTTTGAGTTACAAATAGGAAATAAATTTTAAAATGTTGATACTCAAAACGAAGAATTCTGATGAGAAAACACAAAAAGAAAACTTTTTAAAACTGATATTGCATACATATCATTTCATCTTGTATACGTGTATTTTATGGTATCAATTTATGATGTGCTCCCTTACAATGGCTATCATTTTGCCAGATTCAAGGACACAAAATTAACAATGTGCATTATGTATATTAAAATCGCGTACTTTTTGTCAGATTGGAAGTAAACTCACTAAGAAATGTGTCTATCCCTCAAATTTGGTATTAGAATTTATGCAACTTTCTCTAAAGATATTGGGCGCATGACCCGGAAGTGTGGCTTAGTGGTAGATTGACTGCTTAGCATGCGTGAAGACCTGGGCTCGATTCCTCGGTACCACATACCGAGAAAAAGCTGGACATGCTGCTGTGGCTCGAGTGGCTCAAGTGTGGCTCTAGCCTTGAGAAAGCCCCAGGACTGCCAAAAAAACAAAAAACAAAAAACACAAAAAAACAAAAACAATATATTTGACACAGAGAACTCCCCCTCCCCCACCTCCTCTTTCTCCATCTCCTCCTTCTTCTCCTCCTCCTCCTCCTTCTTCCTCTTCACTCCTCCTCCTTGTCCTCCTTTTTCTTTACAAATAATAGAAATAATAGATGTTTACTTTCAACTAATTCAACTATCAGAGACTAAACTGTTTTAATGTTCATAAGTTTTCTTTGGTTTGAGCATAGGAAGTACAGGTTATGTATCAGAAGTTTCTCAACTTCTCATCAGTTCATCTATCAGAACATATCTTTTCTATATCAAGCTGTGTGAATTCAAAAGTTAAAAAAAATTAAAAATAGATTCCTATCATTAAAGAATTCATTGCCAAAAGGTATAAACAGTTAAAAGTTAAGTACAGTGAAATATTACTGGTATTACTGGTATTACTGGTGGGTTTGTACAATAAGTATTCCAAAATCTCTCCTAAAAAGGGAATGATTTTAGTAGCATTAGAAACAGAGATGCCTAAAGAAGCTATAATGCTATTCTTCTTTAACATTTTCATGATTTTTTTACCTGTGAAAGGAACAAAATTTATGTAGTAAAACATCCTTATCTGAAATTTTGAAACATACATGCCACATGTACATCATTTACTAAACATATAAAGACTGAGCACCTATTTGCATATGTCACGGACTTGTGCCTTGTGAGTGGTGGCTTTAGGACCATTGATTTTCCTGTGTCATTGGTGTTTCATTACTTTGGCATGCCTTTGGGAACAATACCTGATGGCAGCTTTCTGATTTGATACTATGGTTAGGATGAAAAGTGATGGTTAATTTGATATAAACTTAACTAATTTATATTCAGAAGTTTTCCAAGAGAGGAAAGGTAAGAAGAACTACAAAACAGATGGTTTTATACCTCTCTCTCTCTCTCTCTCTCTCTCTCCCTCTCTCTCTCCCTCTCTCTCTCTCTCTCCCTCTCTCTCTCCCTCTCTCTCTCTCTCTCTCTCTCTCTCTCTCTCTCTCTCTCTCTCTCTCTCTCTCTCTCTCTCTCTCTCTCCCTCTCCCTCTCCCTCTCCCTCTCCCTTTCCCTCCCTCTCTCTCTTACCCCACTCCTCTCCATCTCCTTCTCTCTCTCATATTAAGGAGTACCTTAATCTAAAACAGCCATCTATTTCTATTCTCACCCATTCAGAACCTTCGTATTTAAGATCTTGCAACACTGTACTTCCTAGTTTTCAGATGTTGTGAGTAAACTGCAATTCTTCCAAGACTGTCCTGATTTTCTAGCTTAAAAAGTGGAAATACTTTGTCTGTATAATTATGTGAACAAAACCCCACAATATAACTTCTGGTATCTCTTTCAACCTCTCATATTCTGAAGAACTCTATTACAGAAATATGAAAGTATATACTAATGTCACTGGTGAAAATCACATATTTTAAATACAGGGAAAACTAAAACTTAATTTTATATTGTTTTCAAATTGAAAACTGAGGTTGACTTACATTTTTGGAAAGACATAACAGGAAATAATCTATGAGAGACTAAAGCTTATGTGGTAAACAAGAATCCATTACACAATGTTTTATTCCACAGACATCTCTCCCAGGAGCAAATATTTTCCTTTGCTTGCTAATGGTATTTTCCTGTCATTAAGCACCAATATCTACATTTTGGTCCCAATTGCCCAGAGCCAAATGAAAAAAAAAACTTAATTGTCCTGCTGTAGCTGTTCAACTCGAGTATTTTGCCACACTCTTACATTATCAGTATCTTATTTTATGGTGCTGTATCTATAGGAACTGTTACAATAAACAAGCAAATTTTTTTCTTTAAATAGTTTCATTTAATCAACAAGTGCATACAAAGTATTTTATTATTTCAGTGCTTTATGTACACTAAGCAATTCATGAGAGACAAAGCACTTTCATTGCTCAAGATACAGTTTTAAAGATTCATAACTAAAAAAATCACCTTTGAAATAACTGAATGTAAGTTTTGAGATCCTGATTGAACTGTCCAAGGTGAATACATAAGTACTAGATGTCATAGTGGTTCCTAAACTGAAGATCTCAGTATATGGATGGGCCTTAGTGAGAGTTCAATAGGTAAACAAACACTCATTTCTTAGAAAGATGTTAGAAACAACTTAACTCATTTCTTTTACCATCTGGACACTCTTCATTGTCACTGAAAATAATAACTGGTAACAATTCATACTTAAGTGGGATGGAAATTATGGGAAGATTTCTGCACGAGTTAGCACAATTTAAGGGGCCTGGAGAAAATGAGGTAGTTACAGTAAATAAGGACAGAGTCTGGAGCATGAATTATAGTGGCAGGGTTATTAATTCATGTCAATAATGATGTCACAGAAGTCCACAAAAGGGAGTAATTACTTAATATTTCTGCTATAAGGCACTTAGGATCTCAGCTCATTTGGACCTAATCTGCACTTGGATTTTACACACACACACACACACACACACACACACACACACACACACACATGCATATACATTTTTATAATAGAAAAGGAATGACAGTGTGGATATTTTCAATGCTAAGAATAGGCAAAGATGAGCATAAAAGTTAATAAAATGTTTTTAAGATATACTTAGACGTTAGAGAATAAACTTTTTGCCTACTAGGATATGAAAAATATCACCAATATAATTTGTTCTTTTTGGCACAAGCAGTAGGGTGTGTCATGTTTCTTTTCAGTATTTGTGGAAAAGGAAAGAGATTGCAAATATAATAATGTGTTTTATTTATTGGTTCAGATTTCACATATTAACTATATTTTTTTTGCCAATCCTGGGCTTGAGCTCAGGGCCTGAGCACTGTCCTTGGACTTTCTCAAAGCGAGAGCTCTACCACTTGAGCCTCAGCACCATTTCCAGCTTTTTTCTATGTATGTGGTATGGAGGACTCAAACCCAGGTCTTCATGTATGCTAGGCAAGCACGCTACCACTAGGCCAAACTCCCAGCTTAACTATATATTTGATGTGGTATATTTTTACAATCATTAAAATTAGGATATTTAGAATGCTTTTCTTACAATTCTGCTTTGAATATTAAGTTTAATATGTAATCAGTATACTTGTGTAAGACGTAGTAAATAAAAATTGTGTATTAAGATCTGGCCATATTTTAGTTTGGTGGAGTTAAGACCAGTGTTATGGCATATAACTTATGCATTATCCCAACGCTCCAGTGAGAATTCATTAAATTACCTTTTTCTAAACTAATTTTAATTTCAATGTATAGAGGGCTTACAGTTATAGTTGCCAGATAGAAGGTGCATTACTTCTCACACATTGATATCCTTTTTTTGTGTTTTTGTCCCCATTTCTCTCCCCCAACCTCCTCCCCTCATTTTTCCCCGCCTATTTCAAATAAACAAGTAAACCTCTAGGACATGGAAACAAGAGCTTAATTATAAATGACTGTTAATCTTTATGTATTATGTTTTTCTCTCTTCTCTTGTGTTGCCTTTTGGTTAATCTCATGTTGTTACAATATCCCACTTCATTACCTGGTGTATTATATAGATGTTTACTTGTTTATTTAATTACCTTTTCTGCTCCTGTTGTCTGTCTTTTCAGGGACACTAGTCATATGTTGGTTATGGTATCTATCAGTAATCAGTGACAAAATCATTTCTCCATTTAACTCAAAGTGGTAGAGTACTAGCCTTGAGCAAAATAAAAGCTCAGGAACAGTGCAGAGGCCTGAGTGTAAGCCCCATGATTGACAAAAATAAAACATTTTAAAGTAACAAAAAATCATTTCTCCAGAATGATATAGTAGGGCTTTTTTTTCCCCTTGAGCTGTATGTAGTATGTGCTAGAGTTGATTGACCAACTTATCGAGTAGAATTTTCAATTTTAAAGAATTCGCATCTGTTAAACAGTAACTTAGTAATATTTACCAATCACTTCTACATTTTTCTGTTTCACTTAATGGCCTTATCTTGAATTGGTTTGTTAGAAATTTCTAGTATATATGAAAAAAACTCTTTAATACGTTAACCATATCAGATTATATCAGTTAATTTCCACACTCAATGCATAAATTTTAAGAAAATTGACTTAATGGCTAGTTTTAAAGAGGTACAGCAATAAGGAAAGGTGACTCACAAGAAATAACTATAACTAGATAATTCATGCTTATAATTTTTTAATTTAGTATCCAAGCATGGATAGTTTATAGAATTAGAAAACAATGAAAATTTGAGAATATGACAGGTGGGAGACATATTCAAAGGCATCAAGATAAAAACCAAGACATACAGCAACTGAAGTTCTAATTTCTATTTGGTTTAGAAGCTATACCTTGGATTAAATTATACAACAGAAGTTGACGGAGTTAGAAGAGAAGGGTTTAATTTGTGATTCTGTGGTGGTATCAAAAAATTATATTATGAAATATTAGAAACTACCATGAGGTTACAACATGTGAAGAGAAGAAGGAATATATGGAAATAGCATGAAAGAAAATTTATAGAATATAATTGTGTTACTTTTATTTTATTTTTTCATATATTTTTATTGTAATTAATAGAAGGGTTACATGATATTTGCCAGATAGAAGGTGCATTAATTCACATTCATTGATACCCTTTCACATGTCTTGGTCCCCATTTCCCTCCCCCCTAACCTCACCACTCATCTTGTTTTCCCCCCTTCCCTATCCAATTTCAAATAACCAAATACAAATATATCGATAAATCAGGTAACAAAGTGAGATACTGTAACAATATGAGATAACCAAGGGACAGCAAAAGAGATGAGAGATAACATAGTACATTAAGGACAACAATTATTCATTATATGGCTTTTGTTTCTATACCCTAGAGGTCCTTTCATTTACTGACATACTATATGGCCTTATGTATCAAGGTTTTGCTCTATTGCAAATCTTTGTGTTACTTATTTTTAACACAGAAAAAACGAAGAAGCTCAGATAAACGAAATATAAACATTATTGAACTTGTTTGAATCAGGAATAGTAGTTACCAGAGAAATACTTCCCTACTGGAGAAAAGAGATAGTATGGGGTATTTTGCACCTAATATTTATTTTCTCCAGAAGCTGAATAAGGATGCTTTGTTGTAAAACATGTAACCCAGTGATTGGCTCTTCTGCTGCTATTCTTTATGTTCTTATTCTTTGGATCAATGGCATCTTTACATCAAGGAATTGCATAGATGAAACAAAAATGGATACATTGATTTTATAGATGCAATCAACTGAAAGAACTGAAAGGTCTAGATCAAATCAAAGCTCTAGATCTAAATCAAACTCTAAATCTAGGTAAGCAAAGCCCAGTCACAAGACGGAATCCACGATGAATGCTATAATGAGGTAGCGACAAATATAGGGTCAAAGGAAAGGAAATTAGTGTGCAATGGAGAGACAAAATTCATGCGGCTAGGAATGCTCAAGAGAACAGGATAGGCTGCTTGCAATCTTGCATAAGGAAGCAATGTTGCAGATGTCCCTCTGAGGGAACTGATTATATTGAAGTAATACCCCAACATCCCTGTAATAACAACACTCTGTGGGCATAGACTTTATGAATAAGAATGAGAATTGAGGGCTGGGAGTTTGGCCTAGTGGTAGAGTGCTTGCCCAGGATGCATTAATACCCAGGTTTGATTCCTCGGTACCACATACATAGAAAAAAGCCAGAAATGGTGCGAGGCTCAAGTGGTAGAGATCTAACCTTGAGAAAGTCCAAGGACAGTGCTCAGGCCCTGAGCTCAAGCCCAGGACTGGCAAAAAAAGAATGAGAATTTATTTCATATAGAATTAATTATCTGGCATAGAATAGCTTCTCTTCAAGCTAAAAAAAAACAATACTTCCTTACTTTGTTATTTTTTGCCAATCCTGGAGCTTGAACTCAGGAACTGAGTACTATCCTCTAGGCAAGCACTCTACCAACTGGAGCCACAGCAAGCTTCTGGCTTTTTTCTATGTATGTGGTACCACGGAATCGAACTAGAACTTTGTGCATGCTAGGCATGTGCACTCTATCACTAGGCCATGCTCCCAGCCCCAAGTACTTCCTTTTCAAGCTGTCTTTGCACAGATAGAATTATGTGTTGGCCTTTTAAAATATTTCATACTGACTTTTGAATATAATGCTTCTTTCAACTGAAAAAGTAAACACCCTGAACTTAGTCAAGAAAGCAAAAAATGTATATTGGTTTATGGTAATTTATGGTTGTTAATCTTTTACTAGACTTAAGTAATAAATCTTATTACAAGTGAATGAAAACAGGAAAAGGGAGAGTAGGGTACAATTTAAAACTGTGCACAGAGGAAAATGTACAATTAAGAGGAAACTAACGCAGAGATTATAACACATAGTGAGAACAATACCTAAAAATCTGCCTTTGGTTGATCTAAAGTCCCAATTTTCTGAACCCCTAGGATGTATTAGGTTAGAAATGAGTCTTTTTCCACTTCCAGTGAAGGAAATGGGTAGCAGTATGGTTGAATGGGTGGAGAGGAGAGGGTAACTTATCTTTTCCAACGCATTCAATCATTTCTGCTTCCATGGTCTCTACACCACCTTGCTCCATTTGTTTTCAGCATTCTATAGTGAATTCTCTCCCCAGTTCTTGAGTCTTTAAGCCCTGAAGTAACTGCATGCCTGCTACTTATTGGCTCCTCTCACGCAGGAAATTAGGTTCTGCTCCTCTTTGCTTTGTTCAGTGAATTACCAGGAAACTGGCCTTATTCTATTTTCCAAATAGACCTTTGCCAGTCTGCTTTAAGTCCTCCTTCAGTATCTTTGCTCTCATATCAGTTTTCTATTTTAAAAAATTTTTATTGTAATGGAGATGTACAGAGTGGTGTACCTCACTGAGGAGTGAGGTACATTTCTTTTGAACAGCAGTGTGCCTTTGCTAAGTTTCTCCTAGTTGTGTCCCTCCCAACTTCCTCTCCCACAAGCTATATAGTTCATTTATTTAAGGAAAAATAAAATGAATTATATTAAATTAATAATATGTATTATTAAATCACAGTTACAATCATTTCATTTGTTTTGAACTTAGTCCAATAGGTTCTACCTGAGAAAATATTTTTGCCTTCTAAGGTACAATTAGTAATTCATTTTATGAAATATGGAAGCACTACAGTGGATCATATTAATTTATACTATAAACAAATAATGGTAATGACTATAATATAAATGATTCTGTAGGACATATTTTTGGCTGTCACGGAAGAAAAAGAGTGATATTTGATGTTTGTTGTTATTTTTTCTGGTCGTGAGATGAACTCAGGAGCTGTCCCTGAGCTCTTCAGCTCAAGGCTACCACCCTACTCCTTGAGCCACAACACCACTGCCAGTTTTCTGGTGGTTAATTGGAGAAAAGAGTCTCATGAAGTTTAGTGCCCATGTTGGCTTTGAACCATGTTCCTCACATCTCAGACTCTTGAGTAGATATAATTACAGACATGAGCCACCATATCCAGTTTAATATTTGTTTTGAAATCAAGAGGTTTGCTTTTAAGTTTTAAATTGTATTTCAAAAGGAACGAGGAAAATACTACATTTTTATATTTCCTTGTTATTTTGTTTTCTGCACTGTAATAGATACTGTGATGTTGCCTGTTGAAATGTACAAGTTCACAAGGTTGTACTAAAAAAAGACCTAACAGTCTTTGAGTGACTGTGTTCACATAGGCATTTATCTTGCATGACTATGGACAGAAACCATCAGTGCACTCTTGCAATAGATCTTGGAATCATTTTGTATTTTCCTTGACTAGTTCCAATGGATGATATATAGAACACCTCCCTGATATCGACAGGACCTGGAGAAATAGACTCCCACAATTTAAATTGTAACTAAAACATGAGATTTGAATACTCAGTGGCCTTTTAAAAAATAATTCCTGTGGGAAAAATGATACACAATTTCTCCTGAAAACAATTAATTTTATAGTGTGGCTTCTACAATTAACTATTTTATACTAGCCAATAATTATCTTCTTACTATATAATAAAGTATGACTTCTTCATTTGAAGTGGCTAGAGAAATTTCAAAACCTGCCAGAACTCTCTTCCGTTTTATGTTTCCTAGAGGCAATTTCTGAGAAAATAGGACAGTTCATAATGATTTTGGAACAATTCTATATGATATTTCTGAATCTACTGGCAACTTTTACTCAAAATTATTCCTTAGATCTTACTAAAACAATCTTGCAAGAAAGAAAGGAAAAAAGCAGAATTTTTTTTATAACCAAGATAAAATGTCTCCCCATAGGTTAAAACTGTCTCACCAAAGACTGTAAAGCATTGCTTTAGGTAAAGTAGCTTTGCATTATGAAATTGGGGGGGTCTCTTTAGGTGAATTTTCTCTCATTTATGGCATAAACAAGCACTGCAGGAACCAGGCCAGCCTCTGCATCTCCCCTTTCAGGTCAAGTGGAACTAACACATATGTGAAAATTATATTGTTTTGTGATGTGATTAATGACATTATTTCTTTCCAACCCAGTATTATAGTGTTGTAGAGGAATCCTACATATCAAGGCTATGGAATATGGGCATGCTTTCTTGGTTTCCAAAGGAATGGGGTGTAGGTAAAAATACTGTCCCCATTGTCTAAACATTTAATGATACTGAAGACAATGAGCTAAGCCTCAAAAAAGCCAATTAAATGAAACTTTCTTTCCTGTTTATTGCTTGAGGTGAGAGGTGGATATTCCAAAAGGCCATAGCTTGGACAGGACTAAACTGAAGGTAGTGGAAACTTAATTGAATCATCTGTCTCCTTGAAATGGAGAGGAAAACTGACTTGCAGTTAAGAAACTGCTTTCCTACTACATGCCCTTGACCTGTTGTTCACTTTCTACCCTCCACTCTGGCTGTAAGATGAAGAGTGGTATCGCGAACCAGCCCTTGCCCGCAAGGATCCGACACACGATACAGGTTGCAAGAAGCTTCTTTATTCTCCTGGTTCTCCTTCTTCCTTCTCTTCCTCCTTTACTCTCGGTATATCTATACACATGCCCACCAATAGGAATTAGCCACCCCATATACTTAGCCAATCATCTCTTGCCACACACAGTGCATGCACGCCGAACTCGCTCGATCACGCAGCAAGATGGAGGCCAGCACGCTTCCGCACATGCACAGCGCATTCTTCCGCTAAGCAGTAGGGGCACATGGGCAGCCACGCCCGATAGTGTCAGACCTCCACTTCAGGAAGTGGAGGTATGGCTGCCAGGTCTGTGTGCTGCTTCCCACAGCTCCCCCTTTTTTCTTTATTAAGCAAGGGATCGTGCCTGTCTTAGGTGGGTGAGTCGGGAGACATTCTTACCCGTCATTGATCAAATTGCAAGGCTCTGTTGCAGCGTCTGTCTTAGGTTGATATGTTCCCCCTCCCTTCCTTACCCGTCTTTCACTACCGATCCATCATGCTGAGCCATACTTGTGGGGACTCTCCTGCCGACAAGGCGGCAAAGGCCTGCCTCACAATGGTGTTCTGCCGTGACATGCGCATGCGCAATTTACACATGGTCACCAACACTGCAACCAAACCACACCCCAACAGGCATACTAGTGCGGCAATTCTGGCCCATTCCTTAATGAAGGAGAAGGCAGAGGACATCCAGGACAATACATCAGGCAAAGACATAATTTCTACCCTAGTAGCATTAACAGCATAAATTTCCCCACGCAATAGATTGGTAAGCTTATCAAACTGAGCAGTCCAAGTTCCTGTTAACATACGACCCAATTCCCTGGACAAATTAGCCGCCCGATTCGCATTCTCATAAAATACAGGGGTGACACAAAGGCCCTTATAGTCCGAGATACATCCCTTCCCAGTTAGTTCGTACAGAATGTCCAGCTATTCCTGTAAAAGATCTACTCTCTGATTTAAAATCATAAGTCCACGATGAAGATGAAGATTGGTCTGAACTTGGGTGGTCAGGGCTTGTGCAGTATTTTCTGCCCGGCAGAGGAAATGTTTTCAGGATGGTCCACATGGTCTGATGTGTGGCCCCTCCACCGGCAGGAGTAGAAGGATCGTCACTCCCAACATCCACACCGTCTGAGTCCACATGTTCATCTGGCAGTGATACAGGTCTGGTGAGACGCTCCGGCACCCATATCGGTGTTGGTTCCGCCTGTGGAAAGACACATACCGCTGGTCCCTTCCATTGCAAAGTAATATTATCTTTCCATCGAACCCAGGAGCGTTGCTCCAAGGCAGGGGTATTATGTCTATCTGCGGCTGAGCGACCATCCTCATCCAAATTTAAAAAATTTAAAATAAAAAGGGAAATATTAACTAGGTCTTTTGGGCTTTTGCAATGGCCTCCTATTCCCCCTTTTTGTTTTAAAAACATACTTTTTATGGTTCGATGAGCGCATTTAATGATGGCCTGACCTTGTGGATTATAAGGAATTCCTGTAGTCAGTCGAATACCAAAACAGGAAAGAAAGGAATTAAATGCTTTAGATGTATAGGCAGGACCATTATCAGTTTTTAACATTTTAGGTATCCGCCAGGCAGCAAAGGAATAAAGACAGTGCTGGATTACATGGCTGGCCTTTTCTCCAGCCATAGGTGTGGCCATAATGATGCCCGAGCTGGTATCAATGCTTACATGAACAAATTGTAATTTTCCAAAAGAGGGATAATGGGTTACATCCATCTGCCAGATATGGTTAGGCAGTATTCCACGCGGATTTACTCCCAAGGAGGGTTGAGACAATAAAGGTGCACAATGCATGCAGGATTTGACAATATTACGTGCATCTGCACGGGAATATTAAACCGCTGCCGCAACGCAGCGGAATTAACATGAAATTGAGAATGAAACAATTTTGCCTGCTCCAGTTGGGAAAAACAAAAAATAGTTTTTGTCAACGAATTTGCCAAGGTATTCCCTGCCATGAGAGGACCTGGCAATTGAGTATGAGCTCTAATATGGCCAATAAAAAACGAAGCGGACTGCTGCTGGATGATGGGTTGTAAAGTCTGGAAACAGGAGGCAGCGGCAGACTTTTGATTGATGTGTGGTACCACCTCCAAAATATTAACCGAGTTGACTACATACTGGCTATTAGACAAAAGATTAAAGGGTTTATCTCCCACAATTTGAAAGGCATAAAGCACTGAGGCAAGTTCAACTAATTGAGCAGAGGAATAAGTGGTAGGCAGGACAAGGTGGAGCGGGCCAGGTTTTCCCAATCTCGGGGTATTAAGTTGAGCTGCACTATCATCTCAACCACCATGAGGGTATAAGCAGAGCTAGGGCCATACGTCATCACAGCTTCTTTAAGCATTTTGACTTGTTTAAACTCCAGCTGTTGGTGATATCTGTGATTTTGTTGATCCTCCACTATGGGAAATAAATGCCCTGTCCTGGGGGATTCATTCCAGTCTATAGGATGCCCCTCATGGGGCTGCCTTACCTGTAGATTACTTACCGGCTGTGTTCAGTTCCCAGGTTTCGGCACCAGATATCATGCGCAGGCCCTCGCCCGCAAGGATCCGACACACGATACAGGTTGCAATAAGCTTCTTTATTCTCCTGGTTCTCCTTCTTCCTTCTCTTCCTCCTTTACTCTCGGTATATCTATACACATGCCCACCAATAGGAATTAGCCACCCCATATACTCAGCCTATCATCTCTTGCCACACACAGTGCATGCACGCCGAACTCGCTCGATCACGCAGCAAGATGGAGGCCAGCACGCTTCCGCACATGCACAGCGCATTCTTCCGCTAAGCAGTAGGGGCACATGGGCAGCCACGCCTGATAGCATCAGACCTCCACTTCAGGAAGTGGAGGTATGGCTGCCAGGTCCGCGTGCCGCTTCCCACAGAGTGGGATATTCCAAATACTATGGGGAATGGAGAAATAACACACTTTTGGTTTTGTGGATAAAGACCACTGCATCAATCTACTAAAACTTATCACGAGGAAGAACACCTGGATTCAAATGATAGGGCTTGACAAGGGTCACAGTGGGAAGGGAAGAACATATGACATGATTTGCCAACTATTTAGAACAAATATTTGTGTTGTTTGTCATTCATTTACTTGGGTAGTTTGTACAAACTGAGGGTTTATAAATTTGAAGACCATCATCCCCTAATTGCCACAGAATAATTGAATCAGAGAAGATCTGAAAGAGAAAGGAAGGAAGGGACAGATATAGGAGAGAGAGAGAGAGAGAGAGAGAGAGAGAGAGAGAGAGAGAGAGAGAGAGAGGGAGAGAGAGAGAGAGAGAGAGAGGGAGAGAGAGAGAAAGAGAAAATTTGGGGAGGATAAGGAGATGGTGAGGGAGAAAGAGGGTAGAATAAGAGAGAGGGGGAGAACTAGAGACAGAAACAGAGTGAGAGAGAGATAGAAAGAGACTTGTGAGGAGAGAAGGGTGGGACATATTCATTTTTGCCACCAATCCCAATGGGTAAATGAAAATTTAGCATGAGGGTCTCCACCAGCTGTAACCAATGCTTTCATCACATACAGGATGTTCCAGTGACTGTTATGTAAGTAGCATTCATCTATGGTGTTGTGCTTTCAGTGTTATCAGACTTCTGCTCACATAACTGGCAGATAAAACCTTCCAAAATTCAGCAGCCAGGTAGTTTTTGGACACCATGTGGGAGAAATACATGATTATCTAGTAACTGAGAAAAAGTGCTCTCTCTCTTCTTAAACTTGCTATCAAGACAAGACCTAGCATCCTCTTATTATTGTGTGGAACCAGTACAATTCCCACTGACTCAGTTTTCTGTTGACTACATGCTCCAGAAAAGGTAGAAAGCTGCAAATAGAGACATTCCTTGGTGGTAATGAGTTTGACCCCAGCCACATCTTTAAAAAGTAGATACTAGTTTACAAATGAGATTTTACTGTGAAAAAAATGCTCGGTTCCTAGAAGTCATACAATTTTCTGGCCTGATAACCTCATTTTTTTTGCCTGTCCTGGACTTAGACTAAGGAGTGAGCACTGTCCCTGGGCTTTCTTCATGGTTGGTGCTCTACCACTTGAATCACAGCACCACTTCTGGTTTTTTCTGTATATGTAGTACTGAGGAACCGAACTCAGGGCTTCATGCATGCTAGGCAAGCACTTTACCACTAGGTCATGCTCCCAGCCCCTGATATCCTCATTTTGTACTGTATTGAGAACCCACAATTAGCAAGATGTGAATCAAGATTAGAGTCTCTATTTTGTGTATGTTGATTTAATTTACTATCCCATCTTAAAAAAAACTAACTAAAACAGCAACTACAAAGAACAGCTGGTCAACCACTAGTTTGTTTATTTCAATAAAATTCCCTAATCACTTGGATCAGACTCACTGGTGACTTGTAAACAGAAGCCGATAGACAAGAGGCTCCAGCTGTTTGACCTCAGTCTCTGCTTTAAGGATCCAAAGGGGATCAAGAGTTCTGTGTTCTCTAGGTGGAACTTTGAATTTTATTCTTTTGCTAGTATATGAGATGTTTGCTTCTCACATGAAAAATTGCAGATTACTTGAAACCTGTCCTTTTGGAAATGCTATATCCCAATGTAGCCAACTCCTTATTGAGAGATGAATCTGCCAGAGATAACCTTCTGAGCACAGTAATGGTTTTCCTGTCCAACCTTATAACCATTGTCTATGGTACAGAAAGCCTATTGAAAATGAAAATGTGTCCAGGTGTCAATGGAAATAGAAGACAGTGAATCCATGGGTGTTACGAAATATATCTAGCAATTTAGAATATTAAGCAAGATTCATTCCTCAGGAAGCTCAAAGTATTCTTACCCAGCAGGAAATACAGGTTTCACACACAGGGAGCATGTAATCACATTACTGATGTTGGTTATTATTGCAGCTATGTGAAAACCTGAGTCATTTAAAGAAGCTTTCAACAATTTTGTAATAACCATTCTTAGTTTCAAAACATAATTAAAGCCATGCATTTCAGCCTCAAAAGCATATTATTTCGTTATTTTCTTGAAAGTAAAACTCCATTGACAATACTCTGCATGGAACCAGTCTACAAAATGTAGATTAGTAAAATATAAAAAGAGAAATTATATTTCTTGTTCAAATCAAATTGATATAACTGGAACTAGATTAATCCTTTTAATAAAAACAAATATATTATTCGTCAAATTGTGCAAAATAGTGGTTTTCAAGATGCTGGATATCAGGCAACAAAGTTTAATGATCCCTAGGAGAAAAGAAACAAATGAGGTGAGACTTTGCAATTAGCACAACTAATGTTTGGGAGAGTTTCTAGGCCACAGTGTAAGGGAGTATATGTGAAAATCCTGGCAGTCTTATGGAATACAGAAATCAAAGTTGGTACTGTTGGAAGGACAGAGGTTTTAGGGTAGAGTACTGGGCCGTTAGCTTCTAACTTAAAGGAACAATCTAGAAATCTGCAATGAACCCATCATAAATTTTATTTGCTTATATTTAGAGAATATGTGTGAAGATACTGCCCAAGTACAGCCAAAGAACTTCCTGAATTACAGAACAGGGCTAAGAATTTACAAAGATATAACAATTACATAGTTTGTAGAGCATCAGATGGGCTACAATGAAATTTGCCCATCTCAAGGGGTAGTTTCAAATTTAAAAAATGATCAAGCACACTTTCAAGAGTACAAAAACAGTAATCATGTAGTAAAATATAAATCAGTATCTAGCTTCAAATTAGAAATTACTGAGAATTCAAGAAGAGAAAAATATGCTTCAGGAAAAGGAGGAAAACATTCAACCAAAACTATAAATTCCCCCTGATATTAAAAATGTAGAAAAGAACTACATAGAAATTATAATAATTACCTAATTTAAGTAAAATTCCAGACTTCAGGTTTTGGCATTCAGCTTACTACAATTTTCTACCAAACACAGAGGAACAATATTCCATTCTATTCAACCCTGTTCTGTGCATATTTCACACAACTTCTTATTTCAGAAGTCTTACTAAATATATATCAATGACATTTCAATTATTTTCATGCATTTTATAAGATCGAGTTGCAATTTAAATTTCTGAAGATCATTGGCGAATGAACAACAAATTACTGAAATAGATACTAGAGATATTAGTTTATGAGATCATGACCTGGGAATAGAAGTGAACCAAATTACAATTAGAAAACAATATACCTATGTATAAAAAAGTTTTAATTCAAAATTGATGATGGTGAATTGGAGAGCAATAGAAACAAGCAATTAATCCTATTGAATATGAGATTGTAGGGAAAAAACCTTCATGAAGTTCATAGCAGAAATTCATGAAATAAAACAGCATAAAAAGAAAAGAATTATTTGTTTAGATATCATATATCAAATTTCATCATTTATTTTTTTCAACTATGCCATTACTTGTTTTAACAGTTTTAGAAAAGCTGGGTGGTGTGAGGCTGAGATCTAAGGATCAAAGTTAAAAGCCAGCCTGGTCACAAAAGGACCTGAAACTCTTATCTCCAGTTAATCTCTAGAAAACAGGAAGTGGGGCTTGGCTCAAGAGTAGGGTGGAAGCCTTGAGCTGAAGAGCTCAGGGACAGTGCCCAGGCCCAGTTCAAGCTCCATGAACCACGGGGTGGGCGGGGGAGTTTTAGAAAAGCATTATTTTAGTATAACAGTGTTATGTAAGGAAGAAATAATGAAAGAAGACACATTTCCTACTCCCCATCCAGGAAATGGGAATTAAAAACTCTTGTCAGTACTGTCAAATGAAGATTAATCTTTCATTTCAGTTAGGTTTTATGTGGGGATCAATAAGGAATTATCAATAAAGCATTATCCCAGTCTGTGTTTTCAATAACAGGACACTCTTCATAAAATATTTTTTCATGCCAATGAGTTTCCTAGTATCTTTCATCGAATAGGAAATAGCTTTCTGTGTTAAGGTTATGGCAAGCTGCAGATTGCTTGGTTTTGCTTTATTATTATTTTTATTGTTATTTTATAGATGATATAAATGAATGAGATACAATCAGTACAATTCTTCTTTGAAACATGTCTCTTCTTTGATCTCCCTCTCCCAGCCTTTTCCTCCTGTTTCCACCCACAGATGATTTTATAAATAATATTCTATGAAATGAAACCAAGAAAATGAAGCAAGAGACATTCTGTAGTAGCCTTTGTTGCTGTTTTTATTTTCTTTTCATTTTGTCTTTGTTTGTATTTGGGAGAACACACAAAAGGTGGAACAAGGATGAACAAATACAACAGTGATACTCACTACACACTATGTGGAAAATGAACTCAATTTGCTTTTAGAATTCATACTGCATTACTAAACTGGAATATAGAAATAATTTTTCTATGGGATAAGTAAAGTAACTTACATAGTAAAAATATTATTTAACAACTATACACACATTCTCTAAATAGATTTCTATATGTTACACTTGGAACAAAAAGTTTCACTAATGGCTGGGAGTTTGGCCTAGTGGTAGAGTGCTTGCCTAGCATGCACGAAGACCTGGGTTTGATTCCTCGGTACCACATACATAGCAAAAAGCCAGAAGTGGGGCTGTGGCTCAAGTGGTAGAGCCCAACCCTTGAGAAAATCCAGGGACAGCGCTCAAGCCCTGAGCCCAAGCCCAGGAATGGCAAAAAAAACAAACAAACAAACAAAAAGTTTTACTAATAATGCAACCCTCCTACTAATTATAATAAAAGTATTTTAAAAGTTTAACTATACAGGATGTTGCTAAATCAGCTCAAATCTTCTGAAAACATAGTAATTGGAAAAACTTATACTTAGGAATATTTGTAATGGAAAACATAGGCAAAGTGATCCACAAATAAAAATTTTCTACTAAAAAATAAAATACAATACTATTTTTATGATGATATTTGCTCAACATGTTACATGTTAAGCCAAGTTTACAACAAGCACAAGTGGATATAACCAAACATAAATTGAAGATTGCATATATATATATATATATTGCACTCTTTAGATTATTATATAAAGGTACTAGCAAGAAATATAAATATGTTATGAAAATATTCAATAATAATGGCATTGTGTTGGCTTAATAATAGAAGGTTATAATAATTTCATCTTAACCTAAATTGTTAAACGATAATTGTTAAAAAGAAAAAAGTTTGAAATGATGGCACTAGTTTCAGAGTTTCAACAACCTGTTCTTACAAAAGACTTTATAACAGAAGATGAGACTTTTATACTTTGGCTAAAATACCGAATATATATTTCATAATTTTTCTTAATAGAGACTTTCATCCTTTTTTTATAATAACCTCATGGAATTCTTGCTAATTTATTTTCTCTGAAAAAAATAGATGCTCTGTAGGCTCAATGGTTTCCCTCATTTGTAATAATTAGTATACACCTAGGACTCTCCTAGCAAAGGATTACAAAAGCGCAAAACATAGGTACATAAGGTCATGTAGGATGAGACTAAATGAAAGGATCTCCAGAATATAGAAACAAGAACTTTATCTTGTGTGATTGTTGTTCTTAATGTACTATGTTATTTTGCTTGTGTTTGGTTGTCCTTTGGTTAATCTAATAGTGTTACTGTATCTCACTTTGTTACCTGACATATTGTATATATGTTTATTTGTTTATTTGAAATAGGAAAGAGAAGGGGGGAAAACAAGATTATTGGGAGGGGAGGGAGAGGGAAATGAGGACAAAAACATAAGAAGGCTTATCAACGTGTGAGAAGTAATGCACCTACTATCTGGTGAATATAACTGTAACCACACTTTATATTACAATAAAAAAGAAGAAAGAAATAGATGTTCTGTAACTAGGTAATTGATTTCTATAAGTTTTAAGATTAAGTGTATGAATAATTACAAAGGTTGCATCCTTTGTATGATCTAGGTAGGTGAACTCTATTGTTAAGTGATTTAAAATCAACATTTGTCTAATGTACTATCTATCTAATGTTAAAAATATGTGTATTTCATTGATTTTGAATTATTTGTACTATTTTAGAAACCTTGACAACTGTTTAAATCAAACACATTCTTGATGGTGAATAATGTTGTTGATGAAGAAAACATTTGTAAGGGTGTGAAAACATCAAATAAGGTTATAATATTTCTAATTGAATTCAAATGAATCTCAACTTCCTTCTGGCATATTTCTGTCATCCTCCTTTGCCAGATGTTTTTATTTCACTATTTTCTCTAAATCTATGAAAGTACACTTTTGGCTTACTACTTCTAATTCATTGAATCATTAGGATTTATCAAAAGTTATATCTTTTGTCTCTATTATTTATTCTTTTTATTCTTCTCACCTAAGCCAAAAAATTGGTCAAAACCTAAAACATTTTATACTTTTTTCTGGAATATTTTTATTTTTAACTACCTCAGTTAACTTTAGGGGAAAACCTTACAAGTTCTTCAGGAAAGAATTCACAAGTTGTTATTTCTCTTCTTTTTGTTGCCCTTTGGTTAATCTCATATTTTTACAGTATCTGACTTTGTTACCTGGTATATTGTATATACGTTTCTTTGTTTATTTGAAATAGGAAAGGGAAGGGGGTAATCAAGATGATTGGGAGGGGTTGGGGAAGGGAAATGGGGACAAAAACCTGAGAAAGGGTATGAATGTGTGAGAAGTAATACACCTTCTATTTGGCAAATATAATTGTAACCCCTCTATACATTAAAATAAAAAAGAGAAAACCAATTCCAACATTCTTTAGCAATGTTAACCAGGCTCACTGTAGCCATATAGCCTGGAAAATTTTCTTATGGTAAGGAGATAAGGTGGGATTGGTTGTTTCTTTCCCTCCTAAATCTTCTTAATGAAGATAAATTTAGAGTTTCTGAATTTCAAATTCAACTACTGTTGTTATTCCTGATATCTTGTTGTAAGAAACTTTTGTTAAGCTCATTTTCAACATATTATTAATGAAGTACTTCCACAAAATAATCTAGATACACTGTATCACTGAATCAGATTCCAAAAGTGAATCTGATATATATATATATATATATACACATGTACACATGTATACTACATATGCACAATGCATGAATATTATGTGTGTATCGTACATACATATTGATATATATGTATATCACATCAGTATTATTGATATATACATATAGATGATACATATATATCATCTATATATACATATAAGCACATATGCATATACATATATAGCATCTATATGCATATATTATCTACATGTATATGTCATCTATATATAAGTCATATATGTTACAAAAAACTACTATTGAAATGAATGTGAAATATTTCACCATGGAAATTTTGTATACAGAATTATACAGAGAAGTAAAAAATACTGATTTGTGTTCATTTGTATTCATTTCTTGAACAAAGAAGCAGATACTAAAAGTTGCACCAATGTATGTCCTATCATGGAAGGAATGATCAATGTGAAGCTGTTGTAACTTACAGCTGATTCATTCCTAGCCCTTCTATGAATGGCAGTACTGAGCACTGTGAAAACTTTCTAGCCCTGAGGTTTCTTCTCACCTATTAGACCAAATCACCATATTTTCCTGGGAGCAGATTCCCTTCCCAGTAACCAACTTAGACCAATGGAAAACAGGTCTCTCCCTTTCATCACTGAAGGAATAACTCTGTGGAGTTAGTCATGCTTCATGCATTAGGATGCAAATCGTTCCTTTCCAATATGCCTGATCAACTTTATTCTCTGGCCCTGCCAACTTTTGTTGTGTTAGCGCATTCCCTCAGCAATCATTTGATCAGGAATCCATGTTTCAGAATTTATGTCTTTGAAACCCTAATTAAGAGATACAATACCATTGTCATTGTTCACAAGTCTGTGGCTTAGTGGGCTTAAGGGAATTAGCTAACTGGGTAACAGATACCCCAAATCACCTGTGGGCTCAAAAGGCAGCTCTGATGACTCTCTCCTATGACTGTCTCCTATTATGTGGATTGGCTGACTGTCAGCTGCTTTTAGATGGCTCAATTCCTTCTCATTTGATCAACTTTTCCTTTTATTCCAACAAGCTATCCTAGAAATAGTTCAGTAGATTATGAAGATGACACAGCAGAGAAGTAAAATGCCTTCTGCAGTCTTAGAAGTTTTTCTCCATCTCATTGCTAACATACCAAAATAAGAGGAAGTGAGTCACAAGCTAGCCTGCATTTCACTTATGATCATGAAGCAGGTATACTTTGATATCAAAAAGTTTTATATTTTCACTGAGCTTGCCTGTATTTTGTGAAGAAAATCTTCAAATGGAATGAAAAAGTAATAGATAGAGGGGACTTTTTTTGAAGAAGAAACTCAGAGCTTGGTAATAATTTCTGTGATATTTCTCAGATTACAAATGGTAAATCCAAAGGCAGATCTGTTATACTTATTATGGCATGATCAATTTTTGTTGATCATAAAACCTCACATTAAAGTCTCATATGTGCTGGTTATTCTATAAGGTACTGTAGCTTTAATTTTCATTCCATTTTCTCTTGTGTATTTTCCTTCTCGATTTCTCTTGAGTTCAAATCTAATTCACTTCTCATTTTTAAAAAAAAGTCACATTCATTTTACTGTCAAACTTCTCAAAGTTATAGTACAAATCCAAATTTCATCATAGGTGCTCCATCATAGGTACATTTAACAGACTGTTTTAAGTTCAATTGTCATATTTACTGACAAGGCAGAGGCAGGAGTAATTAGAGCATGAAATGCATATTCAGGGTCACCTTACAATTCCAATGTCAGTCATATTGGAAACAACACAGCAGTACATTGACAAGATTTCAAATAAGCTCCTTATCTTCTATGTAACTTACCCTTCTATTTGTAAATGCATGTAGTAAATTTTGAAAATGTACAAGTAATGCAAGTTTATTTGAGCTTGGATTTGATTTTTTTCTAATAAAAAAAATCTCAATGTGCCCTGAATAATCTTTTACTGAGAAATCATTTTGATTTATGTTCTGCTTTTCCAAGAATAAAATGAAGAAAGAATAATATACTTTTATGCTGCCAGGTGAGGCAGAATTCAAAATATGTTCAAGGACTCCTTTCTAGGGCCCTCCCTAATGATGAACTTAGGCTTCTTTCTTCTATACTTATTCATTCACTTTGTTTTTTTATATATATTTTTATTGTAATTAACAGAAGGGTTACATTATATTTACCAGATAGAAGATGCTTTACTTCACATACATTGATACCCTTATTCAAAAAAGTAAAATAAGAAAATCAAGTTAGATTTTGTTTTTTTTTAATGTAGTGTGTGTGTGTGTGTGTGTGTGCGCGTGCGTGTGCGTGCCTGCTGGTATGTTGGTGCCTGGTTGCCATCTCTGGGGCCTCTTCACCATTCCGGCTGAGTGGCCATTAAAGGGCTTTGGCCAGGCATTCCTCGCATACCTCTCTTAAGGTCTTTCTGTGTATGTGACTCAACTAAACCCCCTAGCTCAGGTCCTCAGCCCACGTTCGCTTTCCTGCACCTGTCCCACCCAGTACCTGAAAGTTTGCCCTGACCTTTTCCTATTGGTACCTTTTCCTTTTCCTACCTCCTCGTTCCCGAACAGTATATAACTAAGTGCCCAACACAATAAAGAGAGATCTGCTGTGCTTTCATGGCTGACACAGCTTCTGCCTCTATGTTGTTTTCTCCCCGGTAATTGGGGGAGGGCTGGGTTATCGATACTTGCCATCTCGCTTGGCTCCGTGTGATGTCAGGCTGGCCCTGGGTGTCCTTGCTGGAGAGCAAGACAGGTACTGGAATATGAACTCAGGAAATTATCCTTTCTTCCACAAGCACTATGCAATTTGAATGTGGATGGCACTTCAGATACTCTCTTTGACTCAGGTGAAGTCACTGTTGTTTTGACCAGCTCAGCTGAGAGTGGCAGAGGGTTGGGGCCACCTGTGGCATTGTTTACCAGCAGAGGAAAGCTGCTCAATCCTAGGAGGTATTTCTCCCTCCAGGGCTGAGCTGGCAGTGGTCAGATTCCCTTTCCCTTTGAAAAATGGTGCTACTAACACCATTTCCCAGGCTCCAGTCCGTTATCTATTAGCTGGTCTGGCAATTTCTTTGCCAGTAGACAAGAGGTTGCTGTTCTCAGCTGGTAGGGCAGGGGCTACCTTCTCACTGGTGTTCTGTGAGAAGGAATTTTGCTGTCTCTTGTGGGGTACCCACACGTCCCATTGGCTTTCAGGACCTCTGCGATCTGCATCCATCTGTAGCCAGCAGGAAGATTTCTGGTTGTTTCACCCAGCCTCCACTTCAGGTAAGTGAAGTACTAAGTGCTGCCGCTGGTGTAGGCTCAAAACTATCTTCTTAAACAGGATGCCTGTCTTTTACCTCTCTGGCCAAGATCTCGGTGCTATTATGGCTTACTTGGTGTGATTATTTAGTTGCACACTTTCACTAGAATGCTAAAACTAGCATCTTGGTGAGAGCTCAGACAGACTCAACCTCAACCTCTGCCATCTTCCCAGAATCCTCTTTATTTGTTTATTTTGGGGGGACTACATTTTAGAGGAGGCAATAAAAAAGACTCAAAATTTAGGTAAATGACTAAAAGTGACTGTCCCGTATCCTAAATTTTTTAATTTCAGGGGATTTTCCTTGAAAGTTCCTGAGTGAAACAATTCATTTCAGGATTAAGACTTGCAGTGGATGCCTGAAGCTACAAGTAAAATGTTTTCCTAAAACTATGGTAAAGATTAATTTAGGTAACTGGTGTGTTGTATATATGTTTATTTGAATTAGGGAAGCAGAGAGGAAAAAGTAAGACAAACCCAAAGGAACATGGGCTCAATGGTTTCCCTCATGTGTAATAGTTAGTACAAACTTTGGACTCTCCTAGCAGAGAATTACAATAGCTCAAAACCTATGTACATCCTATGCCATATAGGATGAGACTAAATGAAAGGATCTCTAGGATATGGAAACAAGAGCTTTATCTTGTGTGATTGTTGTTCTTAATTTACTATGTAGTTCTCTTCTCTTTTTTGCCCTTATGGTTAATCTCATGCTGTTACTGTATCTGACTTTGTTACCTGGTATATTGTATGTACATTTTATTTGTTTATTTGAAATAAAGAAAGGAAGCGGGGAAACAAGATGATTGAGAGAGGGTTGGGGGAAGGAAACGAGGACAAAAACATAAGAAGGTATATCAATGTGTGAGAAGTAATGCACCTACTATCTGACAAATGTAACTCTAACCCCTCTATACATTATCCCTACAATAAACTTTTTTATAAAGATGATGAGACAAAGGACAAAGAATGAACTAATGTAATAATGATATTCACAAGACAATATTTTGGAAATAAACTTTAAAAGTGGGGAGAGGGTGTAGAAAAAATGGGAGGAAAACATACGAAGAGGTAATAGTGTTCAAGAAGTAATGTAGTCACTATCATATGAATGTAACTGAATCCCCTCTATACATCACTCTGACAATAAAATAAATTTTGAAAGTTAATATAAAAATAAATTAGATACAGTAATTTTACAACAGATATAACTAATAAGAAAACAGGAGATCTATAAAATATACTGCCATAAATTTATTTTTATTAAACCTTCTATTTACTATTTTCAGAATTTGAATGTCTATCTGTAACTGATTGTTTGGAAAACAAAATTACAAAAGAGAATTATTGCATTTTTCTCTCACAAACTAGTACCAAACAGGTTAATGGATTTTCTCACCTGATAGAGGATATTTCCCAATTAAGTAAATTTTTCTGACTATTTGTTGAACTGTATCCTAGCAACTTTAGTTAACACAGGTGACTAATGCTAACATTAGCAACAAAAACAAAGAGAAAACAGGACTCAAATTCAAATTACTATGTGGATTTAGATGTGGAATTTGTTTGATTCTTCTAGACAGTTTTAAGAAAACAGAATCATTGTTTACTCTCACATTTCCCTCTGTGCAAGTTGTATTAAGACAATTACTTGTTCTCTGCATTTGAAAGTATATGGAAGAAGTGGTGGGGAGACAAGAACATAAGAAGGGGTATAAGTGTGTGAGAAGTAATGTACAAATATATTTAACAAATGATTAATTTCCTACTATCCCCACATCATACTAATATGTAAAATATACCTCACTGTGATGAAAATACGATGCATTATTACCACCATGCTTTATCTGAAAAAATAAATATTAGTAAACAATTTTTGGAGCAGAACACTATAATTTCTTATGACTTTGTTACATAAGGCATCTGTAAGATGTTATAATTCAATACATAAAAAGAAAAGTTATTCATCATTAAAATGGCAATCTTACGAAGAGCTCTCTACAAATTCAATGCAATACCCATCAATATGCCAATGTCATTCTTTAAAGAAATAGAAGAGGCAAGCCAACATTTCATATGGAATAATAAAAGACCCCGTTTGGAAAAAAGACTTCTTAGCAGAAATAACAACACAGGAGGAATTTCAATACCAAACTTTAGACTATTACAGAGCTATAGTAACCAAAACAGCTTGGTACTAGCACAAGAACAGACCTGAAGACCAATGGAATAGAACTGAGGATCCAGATATTAACTCACAGACATATGAACACCTAATCTTTGATAAGGAAGCCAAAAAAGTAGAAGGGAAGAAAGACAGCCTCTTCAACAAGTGGTGTTGGTAGAACTAGTTAAGCACCTGCAGAAAACTGAAGTTGGATCCTTCTTTGTCACCCTGCACTAGAATTAACTCCAAATGGATCAAAGACCTCGAGGTAAAAGCAGGTACACTGAAAACTTTACAAGAAAGAATAGGAGATACACTAGATCTTCTTGGCACAGATAGAAACTTTCTTTTTTTATTGTAATTAGTAAAAGGGTTACATGATATTTGCCAGATAGAAGGTGCATTAATTCACATACATTGATACCATTTCACATGTCTTGGTACCCATTTCCCTCCCCCCCCACACCCCTCACCCGTCTTGGTTTTCCCCCCTTCCCTATCAAATTTCAAATATCCAAATACAAATAAATTCAATATATCACATAACAAAGTGAGATACTATACCAATATGAGATAACCAAGGGACAGCAAAGGAGCTGAGAGACAACACAGTACATTAAGGACAACAATCATTCATTATATGGCTTTTGTTTCAATATCCTGGAGGTCCTTTCAATTAGCTTCACATTATATGTCCTTATGTATCAAGATTTTGCTCTATTGCAAATCTCTGCTAGTAGAGCCCAAGGTTTCTACTGATTATGACGAATGAGGGAAACCATTGAGCCTAAGTTCCTTTGAATCTGGCTTACTTCACTTAAAATGATTTTTTCTAAGTCTTTCCATTTCCCAACAAATGGGGCGATGTCATTCTTTCTGACAGCAGCATAGAATTCCATTGTGTACAAATACTACAACTTTCTTAATAAAGACCAAGAAACACAACAAATCAGAGAAAATCTGGATAAGTGGGACTGCATTAAACTGCAGAACTTCTGTATGGCAAAGGTCATAGCTAGCAAATTAACTAGAAAGCCTACTGAGGGGGAGAAGTTCACTAATCATACAACGGACAAAGGCCTCATATCTAAAATATATCAACAGCTCAAAAAAATTGAATTCCTCCAAAACTAATCTCCGAAGGAACAACCATCCCATTAAAAGATGGGCCAAAGACTTAAAGAGAGTCTTCTCTGAAAAAGAAATAAGAATGGCCTATAGACACATGGAGAAATGCTCGACATCTCTGGTCATAAAAGAAATGCAAATCAAAACAACTCTAAGATTCCACCTCACTCCAGTTAGAATGGCCATGATCAAGGAATCTAATAACAATAGATGTTGGATGGGATGTGGCCAGGAGGGATCACTCCTATACTGTTGGTGGGAGTGCAAACTCCTTCAACCACTATGGAAAGCAGTATGGAAGTTCCACAAAAGACTAAGTATACAACTCCCCTATGACCCAGGAATTCCACTATTTGGCATTTACCCAATTGTCCAAAGACAAGGACATACTAAATCCAATAGCACAACAATGTTCATTGCAGCTCTATTTACCATAGCAAAGATATGGAATCAAACCAGATGTTCTTCAGTTGATGAGTGGATCAACAAGATTAGGTATCTATACACAATGGAATTCTATGCTGCTGTCAGAAAGAACGACATTGCCCCATTCGTAAGGAAATGGAAAGACTTAGAAAAAATCATATTAAGTGAATAAGCCAGACTCAAAGAAACATATGCTCAATGGTTTCCTCATTTGTCATAATCAGTAGAAATCTTGGGCTCTCCTAGCAGAGATTTACAATAGAACAAAACCTAGATACATAAGGCCATATAGAATGATGCTAAATGAAAGGACCTCTTGGATATAGAAACAAAAGCCATATAATGAGTGGTTGTTGTCTTTAATGTACTGTGTTATCTCTTATCTCTTTTCTTGTCCCTTGGTTATCTCATATTTTTACTGTTTTTCACCTTGTTATCTGTTATATTGTATATGTATGTATTTGGTTATTTGAAGTTGGATAAGAAAGGGAGGAAAGAAAGATGAGGGCCTGGGGTGAGGGGGAGGGAAATGGGGACCAAGACATGAGAAAGGATATCAATGTATATGAAGTAAGGCATCTTCTATCTGGCTAATACAATGTAACCTTCTATTAACTACACTAAAATATATGAAAAAAAGAAAAGTTTTTACAGAGGTAAAAAGATGAAACTATTTTTAAAGAATATAAAATACATGTGGCATGCATGAATTATAACTTCATTTAATAAGTAGGATTTACTTATGATTATGTTTAATTTAAAATAGAATTTCAATGAATTTGATTATTTCATACTTTATAAACATGATCAGTGGTAATTCTTCTAAGAATTTTGTTTTCAGTACATTCTTTTTTGTATAACTAGCATTTAACAAATTTATGAGGTAGTCATAACTGCTTAAACATTTTCCCCTTGAGACTTTAATTGTATGAAGTATATGAAATACTCTATTATCTCTGAAATTTCAAAATAATTTAAAAGTTATGTTAATATAACCTCCAAATTCTTTTTTCTCTTGGTAGGCATACTAACATATAGACATCTGTGAAGTGAAGTGTTTTTCCTATATCAGCCATCTTCACACATCTGAACTTCCTCGATAAAGGTGAAATAAGATTTTTAATGATGTTCAGGTGAATATAAATAGAATGAACTATAATAAATATCATCCAAAGCAAGGAAGAAAAGCAAGTAATCACCTGTAATACTATTTGGTAGCATGCTATTAACAAGCCCATTTCTTAAAGAATGGATTTTTGTTTGACTATTTGTGCTGCTTGAATAATGATTAGTCAATGAAATTTTGCGTGAGCACCTATACTCATCTTCCCAGTAGAAAATAATTTCCAATTGATATTGCATTAATTCCCCTTTAAAACCCGAACCTTTGTTATAGTTAATCTAATGATCATATTCTAACGTTGTGTTTGTGTGTGTTGATGCTAGAACTTTAACGCAGGGCCTGAGTATCGTCCTTTAGTGTTTTTGAAGTCCCACTTCTTGCCTTTTGATAAGAGTCTCGTAGACTTTCTGCCTAGGCTGGTCTCGAATCTTAATCATATCTTGGCATCAGAGTAGCTTGGATTACTACAGGTATAACCTATTGATGCCCAGATTCCAATATTCTTTTCAAAAATACTTTTCAGAGAATATTCAAACACTCATTTTTCCAATGTTCTTGGAATCAGCCTACCTTACTTATCCTATCTTTAGTTAATTAATTGAAAAAAATCTTTGAAATATATGTTTTATATTAGATCATGTTCTTAAATTTGGAAAATGATGCTCTATTAGAACAAATTTCAAAAGTAGGTGAGAGCCCAAATTAAAAGTAACAGGCTCTGTTGTGCTTTTAGACTTTAAACACTGGTTAAAAAATAGCGAGGGGCTGGGAGTTTGGACTAGTGGTAGAGTGCTTTGGGTTTGATTCCTTGGTACCGCATACACTGAAAAAAGTCGGAAGTGGTGCTGTGGCTCAAGTGGTAGAACGCTGGCCTTGAGGAAAGCCCAAGGACTGTGCTCAAGTTCAAGCCCCAGGAGGACCGGCAAAAAAAAATAGCGACTAACACTAGTTTTTGTTTATTCTATTTATGCTTGTATTTTCTTTACAGCTAGTGAATATCATTTGTTATTTATTATTCCATCTTCTCTAAGGAATTCATTACAAATTTCTTATCAATGCTTGTAACTTTCCAAATACCTATTTTTCTCTGCTCTTACAGTTCAGAACAAAAGAGGCCCTAGAAGGAGAAAGATCTGATTGAAAGAAGTGATTGCCTCTAGGGAGTTTAGTGAGGGTCTGGCCTAGAATGTAAAGTGCTGTTGGCTCCAGATTTTCTGAGCAATACTTCTTACCTGTCAAGTAGGTTCAACAAGGTAGGAAAATTATGGTCAGCCTAGAGTTTCGACTTGTAAAAGATGTTTACTTTTAAGGCCATTTGCTTGCACATCGTGCACTAAAGAATTGTCTTTGACCTTATACATAACAAGTGCAGGAGGGACAGAATGAAAAGTTACACGCAGAGGGCACTTCTCTCTCTTAGAGAGTGGCCAGTGTAGTAGTGTAGCTCATTTTTAAGTATTCAAAGAAATATAACTGTTAATATCTATTGAGACTGAGATGGAGAATTAACACATAAAAACAATGTAATACCTGCATAAATTAAGATTTATTAGTACATAACAGATGCAGTTGAATGTTAAGTTTACAAATTGTAGCTCACTAAATTCTCTTTGTCATGGAAGCCACATGTTTCAGCTGTGGAAAAGTATTATTCAGACTTATTGAATAGCACCTTTTGTATGTACTTCACTTGGTATATAAATTTTCATCCATCTCAAAAACATATCAGTCTAAACTATTATATACCATTGTAATTCATTGGAAGCTATTCCATAAAATGAATTTTAAGATGAATACTTTTGGCATTGTTAAATGACTCTAAAATTCATAAAGTGACAAGATTTAATTGACATTATATTGTTATTCTTAAGGTGTGGAATGTAATGATATTTCAATTGATGACCTCCTTGTTTCAATATATGACAAGAGTCATAGCCTTGGCTTACTAGGAATATTGCCTTGTACATTTCATCATTGGTCTTAATCTTTATTTTGTTACATCTGTGTAGAATGAAGCAATAATTTGTGTTACAACTCTGAACTCTAATATAAATGAGGAAATCTTAATAACTACTGCTATTCCAGGAGAATTATGCCAAGTGAGTAACAGACAAAAGCTTTATTCTAATTAGATTAGAACTTTCTCTAGATACATGCATGTATACATTTCAGAAACAAAGCGTCACATATAGCCACTCACATCCCATCAAGAACTCTTGAAAGAAGAAATACGAGGAATAAATAAAATATATACTCCACATCTATGGTGAGGATTAATCTGATAAAAAATATTTCTGAATAGTGTAATGTTGCTTACTTCTCACTGGAAAGGTAATTCCTTTGTATTTACTTATTTATTCATCATTTGTTCATGTTCATTTTACATAGGATTAGTCTCTACTAAATAAATATTTACTGAGAAAATAAGTAATTTGTGTTCCTATCAACTGTGTGTGTATGTAAAAAATATAGGAGGGAAGCTCAGCTTACATTAACAATAACATTGATTGCCTTGGTATCATGATAACTGATTAGGAAAGTAAATTTACAAAGAAATATTAAAAGTTTTGAATAGTGCTTATTGCCTTGTAAATATGAAATTATTTGTAGAAATATTAATATTTCTTCTCTTGCCAAATTTGTAGAGTAGTAACTTTTAGGAAAGTGCATCAAATCATGTGAACAATTGTGATATTATGGAAAATAAAATCTCCATATAAGAACTCTTTTAAATCAAACTACCTAAAATGTAGTATTATATAAATCACTAGATTTAGTTTCTCCAATCTCTGGAGGGTGTGAAATCTAAGGCAACAATGTGTCACTTCCTCCAGAGCGGATAAACATCAAGTTCTTACATGACAAAGCAGAAGCTAAACAAAAGAGCACTCCTGGAAGCCCTGGTTGCATTGACAAGAAGCATCAATATCCCCATGACCTTGACAGTTGTAGGACACAGGAGATATTGATGTTTCCTCTTCCCTTGAAGTAAGGTACTGTAAGAAAGCTTACTTTGATCAGTGAAATACTAATAATAATAGCATACCACTTCCAATTGCAAGTCAATAATTCATTTCTCAACTTTCAATTTTGATGTGGTAATGTGAAAACTTTAAGATAAATCCTCAAATATTCTTGGTATACTATTTTCTCAAATGATCTTTGGTCTAATGTAGGAGAGGGGATGTTAGTAGACAAAGGAAAGCAAGTCTGAGGAGTTATGGAGTTGACATAAAGTATATACCCTGATATTGTAAACTCTGGTTGAACAGACAGAAAACTGGAAAGTAAGTACACGTTGGAAAGCTCAAGGTCAAGACAAGTTCTAGTTGGGCAGGGGTAAATGAAAAGAAGAGATTTCAGGAAGGGAACCAGATAAAATAGAAAAGAACATGAAAGAAATAAGAATGATCAATGCAGTTATTTTCCACAAGAGGAAGGGAAAGATGAGTCAAAGGGCACAAGGCTTTCAGCAGGAAAACATAACCTTCAAGGCAAAATATATGGGGATAAAAAGAAGGGAAGTAGGAAAACACTAGGATTTTGTTAAGTTAGGGCAAATGAGACAGTATGTTATAACATACTGATAATATTACTCTTGGATGAGAGACAATAAGAATATAGAAGTTTAAAACAGACAGGGAATAATTATATAATCATTTACAAATGGATATTTAAGATTTTTTATTGTTGTTGTTGTTAGTTATAGGACTTGAATTCTGGGCCTGGTCGTTCTCCTTGAGTTCTGCATTCTACCACTTGAACCACAATACCACTAGGGTTTTATTTGTTGCTGTTGTTGGTCATGGGGCTTGAACTCTGGGCCTGGGCACTGTCCTTAAGCTGTTCAGCTCAAGACTGGTGCTCTACCATTTGAGCCATGGCACCACTTTCAGTTTTCTAGTGGTTAACTGGAGATAAGCGTCTCATGGTCTTTAGTGCCTGGGCTGGCTTTGAACTACAATCCTCAATCTCAGCCTCCTACATAGCTAGAATTACAGGCATGAGCCAGCATGCCCAGTGCCACTAAGATTTTTAATATGTCTTTCACAATTGTCCAAGGTCCTTTTAGTATTGAAAGTTCTCAGTATCTTCACTAACACCAGAATGGTGTAATTAGCAATCTGATGTCTTTTAAACAGTGATATGTACCATTGTAGATACTTTAAAATCTTTTGCATTATACTCGTGCAATTGTAGAATAATCTAAAAAAATCCATCAATATTATTTTTAGTAGTATTTTCCTTTTCTCTTTGGTTAATATCACATTTTATACCCTAAGGGTACTTGTTTTCTATGGGCATTTACCAAATTACCTTAAATAATGTGAATTAGCTGGACACAGAAAGTTAAATTCCTACTACATATAGATAGATAGATAGATAGATAGATAGATAGATAGATAGATAGATAGATCTGTATCTATGGGTATACAGATAGAATGATATCTATAGGTAAAGACAGATAGAGATCTACTTGTCTATATCTAAATCTGTATATCATCTATTTGAGGAAGTTTGAACTTATTCAATAATCTCATTTGTGCTAGATGCTTTCTAAGTGGACACTGATTATTTTGAATAGTTTCAAGTTTTAAAACTCCAATTTGACCAAATTAAACCCCAGGTATGCATGTGCTGGTAATGTATAAATGTGCCATTTTCTTGAGAAAAATCAATATTAAATGCAGTTATGTTACTAAATAAAATATTAAATAGGGTATACTAATATTGGTGACAGCTTGCACAGTGGTGAGTATATCCAAGAGTATACTTGGTAAATATCAACTATATGGACTTGATGTCTGCCAATAGTAGCTAAAGGTGAGACCTCATAATATAATTGTCTTATGTGGCAGTACACATCAATGAGACTGCTATTGACAGTGAACTGGGCATGGTTCATTCACTTATGCAAGCTCCGTGTGTTTTCAAGAGGGCCTCAAAGGATATTTCCTGAATGAACTGACCAGTGTAGAGAACCCTGGCCTTTTCCAAGCAAAGTGGGTTATACAATGTAAGAAGAGTGACGCCGCACTCTGGGGGACATCCTCTTTGACTGCCAGTGTTCACATGTGTCACTAGGTGTGTGACACATATTTGGTGTCTGTAGTGGAATTGGTGTTATAGAAAACTAGAGGAAACCACTAATTTGGAAAAGAAAGAGTTATATATCAATCCAGTTCTACTACTACATGAGCCAACCCTTAGGCTCAAATTTGCAGTATGATAATGAGAATAAATTCTCTGGGCTTAGACCTTAGACATGATACAAAATATGCAATGGAAATTATAAACATGTGTGAATTTTCAGGGGCTCTCCAGCTTTTCCTAAAAAGTGCCCTGTGATGATTTTCCCTAGGATTCTTGCTTTGGTGAAAGGAAAATTGCCAGAAGTTTAAAGAATTATTCATGATAGCTTTGTATGGTGATAGCTCTGAACTGAAATGAATTTTTGATCATTCAAAAGCAGCTACAATCTATTCCTCAGGGTCATGGCTTATGGAGGTCAGTTGAGGCATGGATACTGGCCTACATTCCTTTATGAGTGGATGTGGTAATTCCTCAAAGGCAACTGATCATCCTAATTTTGATTTCATACTTAAAATCATAACACTGTACAAAAAAGTGGAGTAAAACTCCACTTTTGCTTTTTGTCTCATCATTTACACTCAAGACTGAAACTCTAACACTTGATTCACAACTCCACTTCAGGCTTTTTAGTAATTAGTTGACCTTTCTTGTTCTGGCTACCTTCGAACTGCAATCTGCCAGCAATTCTGAGTAGCTAGGACTGCGAGCATGAACTAGACTGACCCTAGGTTATGAAGAAGGAAAATGGCATCCTTTTTTTAAAATTAATTTATTTATTTTTTTCATATTTTTTATTGTAATTAATAGAAGGGTTACATGATATTTGCCAGATAGAAGGTGCATTCATTCACATACATTGATACCCTTTCACATGTCTTAGTCCCCTTTTCCCTCCCCCCCACCCCCACCCCTCATCTTGTTTTCCCCCCTTCCCTATCCAATTTCAAATAACTAAATACAAATATATCCAATATATCAGGTAACAAAGTGAGACACTGTAACAATATGAGATAACCACACAATGGAATTCTATGCTGCTGTCAGAAAGAATGACATCGACCCATTTGTTAGGAAATGGAAAGACTTAGAAAAAGTATATTAAGTGAAATAAGCCAGACTCAAAGGAACTTAGGCTCAATGGCTTTCCTCATTTGTCATAATCAGTAGAAACCTTGGGCTCTACTAGCAGAGATTTGCAATAGAGCAAAACCTTGATACATAAGGCCATATAGTATGACGCTAAATGAGAGGATCTCTAGGATATAGAAACATAAGGCATGTAATGAATGATTGTTGTCCTCAAGGTACTATGTTATCTCTCATCTCCCCTGCTGTCCCTTGGTTATCTCACCAAATTTCTAAACCTTTCTACTCAGATGAAACTAGGAACCAATGTCTTAGAGATCCAAAGACCCAGTTTTCTGGCCACCAGTCCCCCTTAGGAGGGCTTTGAGCCTGCCTGGCTTACACTGCTTCCAAACTCTAATTATTACTTGCTAGATTCTGTAGGATATGAGGCCTCAGGAAGGACCTCTTGATGTTATGAAGCTCAGAAAGCCTAGTACAATCACAGCAGCTGCCATATGTGTAAAGCTTGTGTGACAACATGCAGGGGAATTTAGACAATCAGACACACCACCACAACTAGTTTACCTGGTTGTTGTTTTGTAATGTTTCTCATTGAAGTATGAAAACAATAAATGGTCTCAAGCAAGCTAAAAACAAATCCCTTGGCTTTATTCAGTTTGTGACTGCAGAATTTGGTGGTGGGATTAGTAAAGGCCCCAGAAATCCTCTTGGGAGGCAAAATAGTCATGTTCGTTTGGCTACCTTTGGATGCTTTCATGATTTGTGAAAGAATATGGAATCATTATTGTCAGCCTCATTGTCATTTTAACTTTAGGATATCTAGACATGAAGAGAGAGAGTCTATCCTTTGTTCTTGGAGCACTGCAGGTGCCAGCTTGTGCAGGAGACTCCCTTTTGGCTTTGAGTCTTGGGAGCCTGGAGGCAACCAAACCCTAGCATTAGAAAGCTGGTCAGTGGTGATATGCTCACTTGATTTTCCCCCCCGAAATGATGGGATGGTGTGTCTTCAGCGCCTTGCACTGGGACCAAGTAGGAGCCAGATGTGGCTATCTTAGAAATGACTGAATGCTCCAAAAAAGGGCCCATGAGCCTCTACATGGATCCAGACAGAGTAGCATGAAAATGCTGTCGAAGTAATTCATAACATTGTTTTTGTATTTGCATATGCTGGCAAATTATGCCAGCAGATGTTCAGTTCTAAACAAAAATATCTGATTAATATAACATCAGGCATAGAGAATAGTAGAATTTAGGGGGAGGTGTTGAAAAAGACTCAGGTATTATTTGTCTAATCATAGTTTGGCTGGATGCACACAGTAGGCATTGAGAATGTCTGCTTATTGGGTTTTGTATGATTTGAAATTTTCTATTGCTTGGTTTTGACTCCAGATGTTGTGCATTTAGCCATACTGTGTATTCTGCCTCTGTCATCAGCCATACCACCATGGAGATGTTGGGCTAGGGATAGTATTGCTTTTGGTCATGTTGTGAGATCTCTTCGCTTTTCTCTGTCCTTCTACTCTGGCTCTTATGACTATAGGCCCCAGAGTACATTGCAGGTAGTCCATGGAACTAACAAGATAGACATATTCCTCCATACCTGGATTTTGTCCCTGTGACAGTATTTAGTGGCAGAAAACATTGAAATCTCAGCATGGAGATCAATGCTGGTAACACATACTGGAGTACTAGTCATTGGAAAAAAGTGCTAAGTAAGGACCTATTTGCTCTTGGCACTGCCTTGACACCTGAGAGGAACCCTTCTATCCAGGAATATAACAGATAATCAGTCTCTCCTAATTTAGTTTACCTCCAGAAACATAGATCTGAGCACTTCCTAAATTGAGATGTGTAATAATTAAAGGTTCCTAGGAAGAAAGGGTTGTAAAAGAAGACAGACGGATGCATTAGTATTTTGGTTAGAAGATAGTGGTATTTGAAAATCTGCAAAACCTCATTTTGGAATAATGAATTTGATAAGGTTTGGAATAGAACTCTGGTTGAAAGTAAAACAATGAAGTTTTATCTTTTTATATGTATACTGTTCTTGATTCAATTTCCTCTCTTTTTTTTGCCTCTACAAATATATTTATTTATTTTTTTATTTTTTTATTGTAGGACCTAATAAATATCTCTCAATCCTAACTCTCAATATCAATGGACTCAACTCTCCAATTAAACGGCATAGGCTGTCTAGTTCGATCAAATATATTTATTTATTTTGCTTTATTTTTTTATTGTAATTAGTAAAAGGTTTACATGATATTTGCCAGACAGAAGGTACATTAATTCACATACATTGATACCCTTTCACATGTCTTGGTACCCGTTTCCCTCCCCCCCACACAACTCACCCGTCTTGGTTTTCCCCCCTTCCCTATCAAATTTCAAATATTCAAATACGAATAAATTCAATATATCACATAACAAAGTGAGATACTATACCAATATGAGATAACCAAGGGACAGCAAAGGAGATGAGAGACAACATAGTACATTAAGGACAACAATCATTCATTATATGGCTTTTGTTTCAGTATCCTGGAGGTCCTTTCAATTAGCTTCACATTATATGTCCTTATGTATCAAGATTTTGCTCTATTGCAAATCTCTGCTAGTAGAGCCCAAGGTTTCTACTGATTATGACGAATGAGGGAAATCATTGAGCCTAAGTTCCTTTGAATCTGGCTTACTTCACTTAATATGATTTTTTCTAAGTCTTTCCATTTCCTAACAAATGGGGCGATGTCATTCTTTCTGACAGCAGCATAGAATTCCATTTTGTACAAATACCACAACTTGTTGATCCACTCATCAACTGAGGGACATCTAGGTTGGTTCCATATCTTTGCTATGGTGAATAGTGCTGCAATGAACATTGTTGTGCTAGTGGGATTAGTATGTCCTTGTTTCTGGGTGGTTCGGTAAATGCCAAGTAGTGGAATTGCTGGGTCATAGGGGAGTTCTATGTTTAGCCTTTTGAGGCACTGCCACACTGCTTTCCATAGTGGTTGAACGAGTTTGCACTCCCACCAACAGTATAGTCGTGATCCTTCCTGGCCACATCCCCTCCAGCATCTGTTGTCATTCGTTTTCCTGATCCTGGCCATTCTAGCTGGAGTGAGATGGAATCTTAGAGTTCTTTTGATTTGCATTTCTTTTATGACCAGAGATGTTGAGCATTTCTTCATGTGTCTATAGGCCATTTTTGTTTCTTCTTCAGAGAAGACTCTCTTTAAGTCTTTGGCCCATTTTTTAATGGGATAGTTGTTACTTTGGAGGTTAGTTTTGGAGTGATTCTATTTTTTGAGTTGCTGATATATTTTAGATATGAGGCCTTTGTCCATTGTTTGGTTGGTGAAGATCTTCTCCCACTGTGTAGGCTTCCTGATTAGTTTACTAGCTATGTCCTTTGCCATACAAAAGCTCTGCAGTTTAATGCAGTCCCACTTATCCAGCCTTTCTCTGATTTGTTGTGATTCTTGGTCCTTGTTAAGAAAGTTTCAACCTGGGCCAAGGAGGCCTAGTGTATCTCCTATTCCTTCCTGTAGAGTTTTCAGTGTGTCAGCTTTTACCTCCAGGTCTTTGATCCATTTGGAGTTAATTCTAGTGCAAGGTGACAAAGAAGGATCCAGCTTTACTTTTCGGCAGGTGCTTAACCAGTTCTGCCAGCACAACTTGTTGAAGAGGCTGTCTTTCTTCCATTCTATTTTTTTGGCTCCCTTGTCAAAGATTAGGTGGCCATAGGTCTGTGGTTTAATGTCTGGGTCCTCAGTTCTATTCCATTGGTGTTCAGGCCTGTTCCTGTGCCAGTACCAAGTTGTTTTCATAATTATAGCTCTGTAATAGAGTCTAAAGTTTGGAATTGAAATTCCTCCAGCGCTGTTCTTTCTGCTAAGAAGTGTTTTTGCTCTAAGGGGTCTTTTATTATTCCATAAAAATTTTGGATTGCCTCTTCTATTTCTTTAAAGAATGACATTGGGATGTTGATGGGTATTGCATTGAATTTGTAGATAGCTCTTGGCAAGATTGTCATTTTCACAATGTTGATTCTTCCAATCCAGGAGCATGGGAGGTTTTTCCATTTCCTTAGTTCTGCTTTAATTTCCTTTTTTGGGTTTTAAAGTTTTCATCAAAAAGGTCCTTTACATTCTTAGTTAAGCTAATTCCTAGGTACTTTATTTTCTTTGAGGCTATTGTGAAAGGAGATTCTTTCCTGATTATTGCCTCGTTCCTCACACTGCTGGCATAAAGGAAGGCAGTTGATGTTTGAGGGTTGATTTTATAGCCTGCTACTCTTCCAAAGTTTTGAATCAGATCAAGGAGCTTGGGAGTAGAGTCTATAGGATTCTTTAAATACAGAATCATGTCATCTGTAAAGAGGGATAGTTTTATTTCCTCTTTTCCTACTTGGATCCCCTTTATGTTTGCTTATTGACTTATTGCACTGGCTAGAATTCTAGTACTATGTTAAAGAGTAGTGGAGAGAGTGGGCATCCTTGTCTCATTCCTGATTTTAGAGGGAATGGCTTTAGATTTTCACCATTAAGTGTAATACTAGCAGTAGGTTTCTCATACACAGCCTGTATTACATTGAGTAATGTTCCATGGATTCCTAGTTTCTCCAGAGCTTTTACCATAAAGGGCTGTTGGATCTTGTCAAATGCCTTTTCCGCATCTATTGAGAGTATCATGTGATTTTTGTCTTTGCTCCTGTTTATGTGTTGAATTATATTAATTGATTTGCGTATGTTGAACCAGCTTTGCCTCCCTGTGATGAATCCAGTTTGATCATAGTGTATAATTTTTTTGATGAGTTGTTGTAGACGGTCTGCCAGTATTTTGTTGAGAAGTTTTGCATCGATGTTCATCAAAGATATAGGTCTATAGTTCTCTTTCTTTGATGAATCTCTGTCTGGTTTGGGGATGAGGGTTATACTGGCTTCATAGAATGAGTTTGGTAAGGAACCTTCATTTTCAATTTCATTGAAGAGCTTGAGGAGTATTGGTGTGAGCTCTGCTTTGAAGACCTTATAGAATTCAGCTGTGAATACATCTGGCCCTGGGCTTTTCTTAGGTGGAAGTTCTCTAACTGCCATTTCTATTTCAGAGCTTGAAATAGGCCTGTTGAGTTGTCTTAGTTTTTCTTGATTCAGTGTGGGTATGTTAATATTGGCTAGGAATTCATCCATTTCATCTAGATTCTCAAATTTGTTGGCATAAAGGTTTGAGAAGTATTCCCTCATGATATTCTGGATCTTGGTAATTTCTGTCATGATATTACTATTTTCATATGTGATTTTGTTTATTTCGATATGCTCTCTTCTTTTTTTGGTAAGATTTGGTAAGGGCTTGTCAATTTTGTTAATTCTTTCAAAGAACCAACTCCTTGTTTTGTTGATTCTTTCTATAGTTTTTTTGGATTCCAAATCATTTAATTCTGCTTTGATTTTAATTATTTGCTTTCTTCTACTGGGATTAGGGTTGGTTTGTTGCTCTTTTTCCAGGAGCTTAAGGTGAGACATTAACTTGTTGGTTTGCAATTTTTCCAACTTGTTGTTGTAGGCACTCAGCGCTATAAATTTTCCTCTGAGTACTGCCTTTGCTGTGTCCCAAAGGAGTTGGTATTTTGTGTGCTCCTTACTGTCAAATTTCATAAACTCTTTGATTTCTGTTCTGATCTCTTCGATGACCCATTGGTGATTCAACAATGTGTTGTTCAGTCTCCATGAGTTACAGGGTTTTCGTTGGTGGAGATGTGTTCAGTTCCAGTTTCAGTCCTTTGTGGTCTGACAGTGTGCATGGAAAATTTCTGTTTCTGAATCTGTCCAGGTTTGTTTTATGGACTAAGATGTGATCTATTTTGGAAAATGTTCCATGTGCTGCTGAGAAAAACGTATATTGTGTTGTTGCTGGGTGGAATATTCTGCAGATGTCTGTTAGATCTAGTTGTTCTATATAGTTGTTCAGTTCTAAGGTTTCTCTGTTGAGTTTTTGCCTTGTTGATCTGTCCATAGGTGAAAGTGGTGTGTTAAAGTCACCGACAATCACTGTATGTCGATCTATGTATGCTTTCAGTGTAAGTAAAGTTTGCTTGATGAAGTTTGGAGCTCCGGGATTGGGTGTGTAAATATTTAGGATCGTTATGTCTTCCTGGAGGAAAGATCCCTTTAGTAGTATGTAGTAACCTTCTTTGTCTTTTCTTACTAATTTTGTTTTGAAGTCTATTTTAACTGATATGAGGATGGCAACTCCAGCCTGTTTATGGGGGCCGTTAGCTTGATAGAGTTTATTACAACCTGTCACTTTCAAAAGATGCTTGTTTTTTTGGGTAAGATGTGTCTCTTGAAGACAGCAGAACGATGGCTCTTGCTTTTTGATCCAACTAGACAGCCCATACCGTTTAATTGGAGAGTTGAGTCCATTGATATTGAGAGTTAGGATTGAGAGATATTTATTAGGTCCTACCCTTTTTAAAAGCTTTTATTTGGGCCTGTGTCTTGACAATTCTTGTGGTCCTTAGGTGGTATGCTGTTTAGGTGCCATTTCTTTCCCTATATTGCATTTATTTTGGTTTTCTATGTGTAGAACATCTTTGAGAATTCTCTGTAGTGTTGGTTTTGTTGCGACATATTGTTGCAGCTTTTCCCTGGAATGGAATGTTTTTATTGTTCCGTCAGTTATGAATGAGAGCTTAACTGGGTACAGTATTCTTGGTTGGTAGTTATTTGACTTAAGGGCATGTCATATACGCTTCCAGTCACTTCTTGCTTGCATGGTCTCTGCTGAGTAATCTGGGGTTATTCTGATTGGTTTTCCTTTATAGGTTACTGAACCCATTTCCCTGGCTGCCTTTAGGATCCTTTTTTTGGTTTCTATTGATCCAGTTTGGATTACTATGTGGCGGTGAGATGTTCTTTTCTGGTCAGGTCTGTTAGGGGTTCTAAAAGCTTCTTGTATCTGGATGGGTCTGCCCTTGTGGATATTTGGGAAATTCTCTGAGATGATTCCCTGAAGTATATTTCCAATACCATTGTCCTCTTTCTCCAGACCCTCCTCAATACCAATTAGCCTTAAATTAGGCTTCCTAATTGTATCTTGGACCTCCTGAAGCGCTCTCTCATTTTTCCTAGATTTGGATTGACTCATTTTCTGTTCTTTCTCTATAATAACTAAATTATCTTCAGCCCCGGAAATTCTCTCCTCTGCATTGTCTAACCTGTTATCAAAGCTATCTACTTTATTTTTAATCTCCCTTGCTACTAATTGCTCATTTTTGATGCCTTGCATCTCTTCTTTTAGATCATGTATGGATTTCTTTAGCTCCTTGATTTCCATTTGAGTGGTTAGCTCAGTAGCTTTATTTTCTTTTAACATTTGCTGGAGTTCGGTCACCTTTTTATTTGTGGATTCTATGAATTCATCCATCTTTCTTTGAACAGCCTTTATTATGGCTTCCTTTATGGCTTCTTTTTTTTCACTTATCACCTTGTTTATGGTTTCCTCTTGTTCAACTATGGCTTCCTCCCTTATCTCTTTCTGTATATTTTCACATTTTTCATTAATGATGTTTATCAATTGCATTTGTACAGCACTTGGAAGACTCTCCTCTAGGTTTGCCAGTGACCGTTCCATTGGCTGTTTACATTGGGTGGGGGAGGTGAGAGATGTTGTTTCTTGATTTGACATTTTTCTTGAGTTTCTTGTTCTGCCCATTTGAAAATGGGTGCAAGATTAATACTGAACATGATTATAGTTTTTCAGATATAACCAACCTAGACCTCTGTAGCTGGCAGACTCTAGATGTTCACAAGTTTTGATTGGTGTTATCACTCTTCCTTTTTGTGCAGTTACCGACTAGTCTAATTATTCACTGATAAGCGATTTATATCCAAAACAATAAGCCTCTCAATCCAATCTCTATTGTCTTTAAGTCCCTCTGAGCCTAGAGAATAATTAATCACTAGATATACAATGTAGCTCAACAGCCATCAAGTGTAGATGCATGCAGTATAAGGGTTGAAAGAGGAGCAGAGGTCCAGAGATAGAAAAATAGAATGAGAGAGGTCAGGGGGTAAGTAGGTAGAGTATTTGAGTACAAAGTTTGGAAAGTATTAGAATAAAACTTATGTGTTGCTGCGCGACTAGCTCTTAGCCCAACCAGTGGCCTCTTAGTGGACCATGGGATGGATCTGCGAGCTTCCGTCTGAGGGCAGTTGGCGGATGTTTTCCTGTGCTGCTTCCAGTGGCGGCCCCAAGCCAAGGGTCTGGGGATTGAGAGTTTCAGGAGCTCTCAGCAGCACCAGTAGGAGGCCCCTCTGTTCCCAGGGGCGGGGCCCAGCTGGGGACTTGGGCTCCAAGGGCGGCACTGGGCCTTTTTGGTTCTCAGAAGGGGAGATTGGCTGCTGGTCTGCCCTTCAGATCCCTGCTGTGTTTCCACTGCTTTGTCAGAGTCTGTGACTGTGGGGGGAGCCATCGGTGGTGTCTTGCTCAGGATTCCCAGCTGGAGGATGCCCTGCTCGAGAATTTAGGGGGGGCAGATGCTGGCTCCTATTTACCCGCACCCCCTACCCACTGTTGTAAGGCAGGGTCCCAAAGCCCTCCACTCTCCAGATCCAGTGGCCTGGGTGAGGAGCCTGGTGGGCGGGTGGGAGCTGGGACAGCTCCGCCTCCCCTGGTGGGGTGCTGAGTCTTAGGTTCTGCCCACTTGTCAGTCTCCAGTCAGAGGGCTGGGGGTTGAGCCCGTTGGGCGGGTGGGAGTTGGGACAGGCCCGCCTCCCTTGGTGGGGTGCTGGGTCTTATGGGTAGCCCGCCTGTCAATCTCCAGTCAATGGCCTGAGGGAGGGGGCTGTTGAGGGGAGGGACAGGATTCTAAATTCCTTGCCCCCCTGCTCCCGCCAGTCTTTCTCGGGCAGGGTGTTGGGGTCTGAGTTAAGTTCTATTGCTTGGCACCTGCTCTGCTTTCCCAATGTGTTTGGGGAAGCGCTGTATTACTCACGCCTGCGGGTGCTCCAACGTGGTGGGGAGTCTTTCACTCCCCTCGGGTCTCCCCCACCGCTTGTGTTCTGTGTCTGGGTTCCGCTGCTTGCTGTTCTGGTTCTGAGTCTGGGTTCAGCTGCTTCCGCCGTTCGCTGGCCCAGTTCTGTGCTGGTTTCTGCAGCCATTGTGCTCCCAGCCTGGTTCCCTCCACTGCAGCAGCTTTTCGTGGATTAGAGCCGGTGCCCGCCCCCGCTTTCCCTGCGTGGAGCCGGCACCTGCTCAAGCCGCTTTTCGTGGCTTGGTCCAGCACTAGCTGCCTCAGTTTCCTGTCTTAAGTCTACCAGCATTTTTTTTTTGCCAGTCCTGGGCTTGAGCTCAGGGCCTGAGCACTGTCCCTGGGTTTTCTCAAGGCTAGGACTCTACCACTTGAGCCACAGCACCACTTCTGGCTTTTTTTTTTGAAAATGGCATCCTTTATACTACAGGCAGTCCTTCATTTCATAGTCTATGAAACAAAGAGTCAGAATGAGAAGTAAATTTTAATATTTAATTCTAAGTTTCTTTCATTTGCAAATGTTGTATTAAATTAGGTCTATATACTGCAACACGCCCCAGGAACTTGGGGGCAATTTGGCAAATACTTACTATGTAGTAATTAGAAAAGGTTATTTTCATACTGAATCCAAGGTAACAGATGTTCCCCATACCACCTTAGGAAAATATCAGTTCATTCCTTTACATAAGATGATATATGAGAACAATGATCACTTCACCATTTTCAAGAACACATTTTCTTTTTTTTAAAGTTTTTTTTCATATTTTAAAATTGTAATTAATAGAAGGGTTACATTATATTCATCGGATAGAAGATGCATTACTTCATAAACATTGATAACCTTTCTCATGTCTTGGTCTCCATTTCCCTTCCCCAATCCCGCCCCTCATCTTGTTTTTCCCTCCTTCCCTATCCAATTTCAAATAAGCATATATACACTGTAACAGATAACAAAGTAAAATACTGTAACAATATGAGATAACTAAGGGACAGCAAAAGAGATGAAAGATAACATAATACATTAAGGACAACAATCACTCATTATATGGTTTTGTTTCTATATCTTGGAGGTCCTTTCATTTAGCATCATTCTATATGGCCTTGTGTATTTAGATTTTGCTCTATTGTAAATCTCTGCTAGGAGAGCCCAAAGTTTCTACTGATTCTGACAAATGAGGGAAACCATTGAGTCTATGTTCCTTTGAGTCTGGCTTACTTCACTTAATATGATTTTTTCTAACTGTTTCCATTTCCTTACAAATGAGGTGATGTCTATCTTTCTTACAGCAGCATAGAATTCCATTGTGTAACATATGCTAATCTTATGTATTGTATAATAAAAACACAAGTATACTATGTATTGTATATGTATTGTAATATGTACATATTATATAATAAATATATACTACATATTATACAATATATGTAAGATAATGTACTCAAGGTATGTTATAATAAATAAGTATTAGTGTGCTATAAAATAAGAATTTAAGCCAGGCGCTTTGGCTCACTTCTGTAATCTTAGCTACTCAGGTGGCTGAGATCTGAGGATCGCGGTTCGAAGGCAACCTGGGCACTAAAGACCATAAGACTCTTGTCTTGAATTAACCTCTAGAAAACTGGAAGTGGCTCTGTGGCTCAAGGGGTAGGATGGTAGTGTTAAGCTGAATAGCTTAGAGACAGAACCTATCCCCAGAGTTCAAGCCCCAGGACTGACAAACAGTAAAATAAAATAAAATAATAAGAATATAATGTATATTATACTGATATAATGTATGTTAAATTATAATGGTCAATAGAATATGTACTATATGCATAACTTATGAACTATGATATGAACGTTTGAATTTTAATTCTACCTCTAAATGACAACTATGAATTATAAAAATTAAATTACTACTATAATTGATAACATGTTCTTATCATCTTAATAATACGATCAAAACTGGATATGGTACACCTGATCTAATAAGAAAACTTTAGGTGTATTTGTAGTATATATATATCCCAAACTGTATAAAATTATTCCATGAAATTTCAAAAAGATGAACTGAATGCTATGAGGTCATAAAATATCTTCCTTTATCTGCTACCAATATATAAGTGTAAAGATCAAATTCTTAATAAGATACTATAATTCAAAAAGACCAGCATAATGAAATTTGTAGGTATATGACAATAATTTATTATCATTAATTAGTGATTATGGTTGTAGAAGTTCTTCCATGATAAATTTATCTTCTATCTATAAGGAGACACATCCAGTACTCAAATAAATATCATATTACTTGCACATTACTTATGAAAAAATTATGATCAAAGAAACAAGGGTATAGACTTAATTATTATAAAATTAATTAGTCTTTCTTTTTATGTCACTGTAATTTTATAATCTTATAATTAGATGGGTAAAATAAAATGTTGGGATGGCCTGCTAAAAGTCATGCTGGATGAGAATTATCATGCTGAAACCACCATTTTGTAGATAACAATGTATATAAAATATTGAAGTATGCACAAAAGATTTAGATTTCTGATACTGGCCCTAATCTTAGTTAGATAATACTAATAAATTAGTATAAAAAGATTTATAACTTTTCATAGAGGAAATTAATGTTAGAAGTAAGATTTTTAAAAAATTATTTTTAGCTGGGCATGATGGCTCACATCTGTAATCCAATCCTAGCTACTCTGGAGACTGAGGTCTGAGGATCAAGGTTCAAAGCTAGCCCTGGCACAAAAGGAGCTGAGGCTCTTATCTCCAATTAGCCTCTAGAAAACAGGAACTGGAGATTGGCTCAAGGGTAGAGTGGTAGCTTTGAGCTGAAGAGTTCAGGGACAGTGCCAGGCCGAGTTCAAGCCCCATGACCCACAAAAAAAAATTTTATTGAGACAGTCTCTCTACTTCATTATATAGATAAAATTGTCCTTGATCTTCTTACGATGTTCCAGCTCTTCTTCCTCTTGTGATCCACTTGCCTCAACCTCCACAGTTCTAGGATTGAGACAGGCACCTTCATATCTGACTAATAAGTAGAGCCCCTTTAATTATTTGAATACCTTGTAGCTATTACATCATTATATACTTCACAGGGTAATTTTTTAATGAAATAAAAAACAGTGAGTATGAGTGGTTCATGGCTACAATTGTAGTTACTCAAGAGTCAGAGATATGAAGGATCACAGTTCAAAGTCAGCCTAGGTAGGAAAGCCTGTGAGAATTTGATCTCTAATTAACCACAAAAAAACCCAAAAGAAGACTAGATGGTCTAACTCCATCTTGAAGCAAATAGACCAGAAAGAGTACTCAGGCACTAAGTTCAAGCCCTAGGACCCTAAGCTCCCCTCCAAAAAAAACCAGAGAAATTAGAAATATAATATGGCCCAAGTTTCTAGCTAATAATATGTTACATATTCTTTTAATTAAGATATGTTGAAATTCCGGCCTACCATGCATGAATACCCAGGTTCAATTCCTTGGTACCACATACATAGAAAAGCCAGGAGTGATGCTGTGGCTCAAGTGGCAGACTTGACAGTGGTCAAGTCCTGAGTTCAAGCCCCAGGACTGGCAAAAAAAAGAGATACATTGAAATTCTATGGCAATTCCCTATTTGTAACATAAAGCAAAAATAAGAAATCTCTTCTAAACATTGAAAAGTAAGCTAATAAAAATATCAATGTCTTAAAAGTTAGTGTTGAAACTGGAGTTTTATATTCTTGGAATCAACATTTTTAATGTATTAAAGAATAGATATATAAAATATATGCCTACAAAGTATCAGAATTATAAAATATTAGAGAAATGAATTTATAATGAGGTTGGAATAAAGATAGCCAAAGATAATTAAAAATTGCCCTTAGCACTATAAATCATAGCGTATTAGATTTAAATTATGACTGTCTTTAATAATACCCAGAAAATGCCAATAAACTTCTCAAACAGAGATCAATCTTATCAGGGTGGGTTAGCTAATCACATAGTTCATTTGTCCTTTATTTTATGGATTAACATCAAAGGAATTCATTTTTGAGAATTAGTTCTTTACCAAAATACTCCCATTCAATGGAATTTTTCTAAATCTAACGTACTATCTAAAGCTGAAGACTGAACTCATTTCTTTCTTCCCCTTCACTGTTTAGATTCTACTGGAAAGGTTTGCTGTAATTTAGGATGACAGCTTTTGAACTGGAAGTCATTTTGTTATCTGTTTAATGAGAAGATTTAGAATGATTTCCAAATTTAATAAACAAATACATTAAAAATGAGCTTTTGGTGTTAAAAGATTGATAGTAGCTACAGCCTCATAAGGATGCTGACTTTAAACAATAAAGTAAATTTGCGGGTTGTGATAGTTCTGCAGTGTGTAGATTTTTTGTTCAGTGCTTGTGAAATAAGCAGAAGCAAAACTACTCTGCTGTGAAATTTGAATTCAGGATTTATAACCTACTCTACTGAGGTCCATCTGCAATAGGATCTTAAATAGATATAAGATGACTTGGTAGCTTGCAAAATGTATGAAAGGCCAAAACATTTGGTACATATTTATTATGTGCCATTTTTCAATTGGTAATAAAATGTTTTGTTTAAATAGTCATTGAATATGTAAATTTTCTAGCCTGGCCTAACCAAAAATACAATTGTACACACACACACACACACACACACACACACACTCCGTTAATGAGGTCCAGTTGTATAAATGTCATTTTCTCTATGACATGCTAGTGTTCATAAGAAATTAAAGACCCGAAGAAATGGCAAAAATGAATGTTTTATGTTAGAAAAACAAAGAAAGCCAGCATGAAAACATAACTAAATGGAAAAGCTAAGAAGAATAAAATTTATTTCATCAGGTTCTACTGAGTCAAACTTATTCCGGCTCTCAGTTCTTATTGAAGACTTTATTTTTTTTTTGCAAGCTGTATGGAATTTGTTTTTCCCCTGTTTTCATAGTGAAAGGAGAGATTCAGATGTTCATCTTGCACTCCTTCTTTTCGAGCACCTTGAGTTCAACATAATCTTCATACCAGTGTAGGGAATCTTGAACCCTATAGGTTATTTTGTCATTCTTCATATGTGTTCCGAAAAGAGTACTTTATCATTTAAGGCTGTAACAAGCCGGCCTTTTTCCCAGTTAAGTGGTGTTAGGTCATGAGTCAAGGAAATAGACATTCCTGTCTTGTGAAGTTTTTGGATATACAGACATTCTTAAAGTGATAGACTGAAACATTTCCGTTGCTACACACAAGAGACCAGTAGATAATTGTTTCCTAGTAATAATGTCACTATTTTTGAACTCCACTGGAGATGTTTAAGGAAAATAAAATTAAAGACAGGAAATATATTGTTGCTTCTCTCTGGGGCAGCAACTCAGGAACAGGGAGGGACACAGAGGCCAGCCTGTAGTCCCTCGGGAGCTGAGCTAGATGGTAAGTATCAATGACTTGGCCCTCCCCCAATTACCAGGGAAGAAAAAACTAAGCTGAGTCAGAAGCAGTGTTAACCATGAAAGAGCATCAGATCTCTCTACTGATCTCCGCTGATCTGATCTGATCTGCTGTTCTCATCTCTTTATTGCGTCAGACAATTAGTTATATACTGTTGGGGTAGGAGAAGGTGGGAACTGGGAAGCTAGCCAATAGGAAGAGGGCCACCATGCTACCACTAAGGGTCTGGGTGGGGCTTTCAGGAACTGCACTGCTTCAAGACCCGCGAAGCTGCGGGGGGCTCAATTCAGTCATGTATACAGAGATGCCTTAAGAGAGGTATGCAAGGAGTGAATGCCTGGCCAAAGCCCTTTAATTGCAGGTGAGCTGGAATCAGGCCTCTGAGATGGAGGTCAGGCCCCAACAATATATAACATTTTCAAAAAATGCAACTTCAGACTACCTGGAGGACTTCACTTTGTGACATGTCTTACTGATGTCTTTCTGCATATTTGATGAGTAGCTGTAAGAAAGAAGGAAGCATGCATTGATGGCTAATTATCAATCACCATGCCTAGCATAGTATATGAAATCAAGTCTGGTCTATAGAAGAATAACACATAGCCTCTGAGAGACAGCAGTGACATTGATAGAGTTCCCAAATTAGTATGTAAGTTTTATGACTAAGGTTTTAAGATTATGCAAACTTTGAATGCTTTACTGAGCTCCATTGGCCACTCTGTATTGTATAATGCAGCATCCAATACAGAGTAACTGCTAATTAATATTTAAAATAATCCACTAAGCTGTAAAAATCTGACTCTCAAGAAAAGTTTTTATCTGGGTGATAATGAATCACAATACTCAGTGTTGGCCTAAAAACAAATCTGCACATTACAGGCTGTGATTTGTAGTACTATATCTTTATGAATATACATTTGTGTGCTTTAACTTTAAGAAACGTGTGGTATTTCTGATATTACTCAAAATATTCAAATTAATACTAATGAGCACATATACCAAATTCTGCAATAGAACACATCTAACTCAAGGTAGCCATGCCTAGTTACTAAAGAATAAAAGTATATAAATAATTCTATAAAATTGTATAGTAATTTCAAATAGAATGGAGGATTAAGAGAATTGTGTGGAAAGACCCCAATTAATGAATGATGGCAAAGTGGGGAAACTATGAAAGAGTGCAACCAGGTTCATTTGTTCACTTGTCCTAGAATTAGAACTGATTTCAGAGAAACCAGACAAAGTATCTCACTCAGTGTTACCCTATTCATTTCTGTCCTTCCTAAAATAATCCTACCAAACTTTATTTTTCCACATTCCCACTAGTACAGAGTATTTGGACCAGTTACACTTTTTCACAGTTTCTATTTATCCTCTCTGGTATGGGACTGAACACTTCTCTACAGCCATCTTTTCAACTTAGTAACTCTTTCAAAGTGTAGGAACATTTTACCTTGGGTGCAATTCCATTTGTCAATCCTGGCTGTTATTTGCTGAGGTTTTTGGATACTGTTCATGCCAGAGTCTCTAATTTCTAGTATTTTCTTCTATTTTTTCCTTTAGTGGTTTTTCAAAAATTCAAATGTTTCATTAAGATTCTCTTTTTTAAAATTTTTATTGTAATTAATAAAAGGGTTACATGATATTTGCCAGATAGAAGGTGCATTAATTCACATACATTGATACCCTTTCACATGTCTTGGTCCCCATTTCCCTTCCCCACCACTCATCTTGTTTTCCCCCCTTCCCTATCCAATTTCAAATAACCAAATACAAATATATCCAATATATCAGATAACAAAGTGAGATACTGTAACAATATGAGATACCCAAGGGACAGCAAAAGAGTTGAGAGATAACATAGTACATTAAGGACAACAATCATTCATTATATGGCTTTTGTTTCAATATCCTGGAGGTCCTTGCAATTAGTTTCATACTATATGGCCTTATGTATCAAGGTTTTGCTCTATTGCATATCTCTACTAGTAGAGCCCAAGGTTTCTACTGATTATGATAAATGAGGGAAACCATTGAGCCTAAGTTCCTTTGAGTTTGGCTTACTTCACTTAATATGATTTTTTCTAAGTCTTTCCATTTCCTAACAAATGGGGCTATGTCATTCTTTCTGACAGCAGCATAGAATTCCATTGTGTACAAATACCACAACTTGTTGATCCACTCATCAACTGAGGGACATCTAGGTTGGTTCCATATCTTTGCTATGGTGAATAATGCTGCAATGAACATTGTTGTGCTAGTGGATTTAGTATATCCTAGTTTCTGGATGGTTGAGTAAATGCCAAGTAGTGGAATTGCTGGGTCATAGGAGAGCTCTATGGTTAGCCTTTTGAGGCACTGCCATACTGCTTTCCATAGTGGTTGAACGAGTTTGCACTCCCACCAACAGTGTAGTAGTGATCCCTCCTGTTGAATCATCACAATGATGATAAAATATTAGCTAGTTATATATTATTACATTTATTCATTATCACAGCTTATGTTCAGTTTTCCTTTATTACCTGTGTCTTCCTTAATTACACATAAACCACTTGGATATTTCAGACTCAGTCATAGCCTTTTGGAAATATGGAAGACTGATAGATCATAGTTTTGCCCAAAACATTGGTGAATAATTAAAGACCTAATTGAAATATAACCAACACAGTAATTCTGGAAGCAAATTAGCCTGCCTTTACCCTTGGGCTTTAATACTGCAGGCTACAAAAAAGTTTACTTCTGAGTCAGCAGCACTGAGCTAATTGGGGAAATACACAGTAATTAATTTGAGCTTCATAAATTGGGGTTTTAATCTTATGATTTATAAATACAAAACTTTTGAATAAATGAAAGTAATAAAGTACCATAGAGAAAATCTTATATTTAAGAAAATATCTTTCTTCATCTACTCAGATAAATAGCAATGAAGTAGAACAAAGCAATGAAGTAGAACAAAGCTGATAATGTTGGCCCTGAATATTAGTTGTTATGTTCAATTTTGCAAAGATTGACATAGATTTGTTTTATTCAAAGACATAATGAATGAAAGCTTGAAGCATATATTCTGGAATTAAACCAACAACTTAGCTCATGTCTAATAAAAATGTTTCAAATGGCCAGGAACATGTAGCTCATGCCCAAAATTTCAGCTACTGAAAATGTTTAGATATGAAAATATGGATTTAAAATCAGCTAAGCAGGAAGTCTGTGAATCTCTTGTCTCTAATGAACTACCAAGAGCCAAACATGAAGCTATAGATGACGTGGTAAAGCAGTAATCTTGTGTAATACGCAGCATCCAGGACCTCAGTTCAAGGCCCAGGACTAGCATGCACACACATATGTGCATGTGCTCACACACAAACACACATACACACAATATAAACCAGTTTAAATCAGCTATTATATGATATAAAATGAATAAAAGATCAAATGATAAACCAATGTAACAGTGATATTCACAAGACAATACGTTGGAAATGAACTTTACAACTTGGGAGGGAAAATGGGAAAAAAAGATGAAAAGGAGTAATAACGTTCAAGAAGTAAAGTCCTCATTGTAACTGTAATCCTTCTATACATCACCTTGATAAAAATTTGTACAAAAATGAATGGTTTTAATATAAAACTATGAAATCATTTGGGCAGATATAAATTACCATTATCAACCACTTATGTATAATTAATAGATTCTGAAAAATAGTACTCACAAAAGCAAAACAGGTTCTGTTGGGTGGTGGGTACAAGTGTAATGAAAAAAGTTCAAAGGAGAGGGTGTTTATTGTCAGAGACTACAAAAAGAGCCCTCCTTTGCACAGCTGATACATGCTATGAATCAAAATCTTAAAAAAAACAGTGCTAATAAAAATGCTTGTAGGAATTAAGTTACTGATTAAAATCATTACATAGCTAATTACATCTTTCTTACATAATGTTTCTATTTTCTGTTTTAGCTATTAATAGTTGAGGCTCACCAGTTTTACTTAAGAGTCTTTCTACAAGTTTGAGATTCTTAAATTATTTGTCAAATATTACAATTTTGATTGGTTCTGTAGTCTTTGTCTACTGGAATGAGTAAATAATAATTAAGTGATTAAATGGCAATAGAACTACCATGGGGATGCAAACCAAAGGTAACCCATACAAAATTTTGTTGTGCATGTTTCAGTCTACCCATTAATTTATCCATTAATATATATAGTAGAAAAAAACACCATTAGTTAGAGAATGTGTGGGTTGACATATTATTGATCCAAAGATATTTTACTATTCATAAATAACTGCTCCAAGAAGAACTTAATTTCTTTTAAATATTGAAATATAGCAAAATTATAATTCAGTCATTGCATTATTTCTTTATTGCCAACACTGATAATATCAGAATTCAGAAAATTAAGGTAAATCCTGGTGTGATATATATATTTTAAAATGACACTGGTAAGATGGGATTATTTTCAAAGCTGACCTTTGGTTCATTTCAGTCTAAAATACAATTCTCAGTGCAAACTGAGTAAAATAAATCTTTAACATATATTTTATTCAACTCCATATAATTATTAGTTCCTACTGAAAAGGAAGTTGAATTCAAATCAGTCATTTAACAGCATTTTATTGCTTTATTATAAATTTCTGAAGCAATGAATATATTAAAATGAAATCTAGGTTTTTATTTCCATATTTGCATTTAATATCTATAAAATTTTCAATTAATTTTATTGTAGTTCCATTAATATAGTTAAAATTACTTTCTGGCCATAAGAGTTATAATAATTTTGACAGGAAAAATAATTTATCTAAGCTTTCATAAAAATTTTTAAAAATCCACAAAACACACAAAAATGTCATAGCAAAGTTATACAGAGTTTTAAATCAGGATATCTAGATATGTTATAAACCATAACTAAAAAATATTGGTAATTTTCTGGAGAACATTGTCTTTTTACTTAAATAGATGTGTCCACTTAGTCTTTTTTAATATTTTTTCTTTAAGCAAATCAAGTGTTAAACAACTACATCCTATTAATTTTAATGTTTATTAGAAATATCCAATCATTATTTCCTATTTTAGCACAACATATTTAGAAGCATAGTTTCAAACTGGGCTGTTTATAGATATAAAGAACTCTATAACTCAGTATCTTGTGAAAATCTTACGAATATTTAGAGCTTTCCAGACTGCTTGCTGTTACGAAATGATAAGTAAACCAGTCATAGAAAGAACTGGACATTTTTTTCTGTGTTTTGACACGTATTGACCTGTGTGATTGTGAAACAAATTGTTAACAGCACTTCTTCTAATGCTAGAGTTTAAACTATGTTGAATTACCATTTGACCAATAGAGATAAATATTGCTAAATGAAGAATGATCATTTTCCAATTGACTTTCTCTATCCATGGGTTTTATATCTACAGATTCAACCAACTAAATAGATGTAAAATATTTTTTTAATTGTTGGGGTGATGTACAGAGGGATTTCAGTTATACATTTATCAGGTAGTGGGTACATTCTTGAATATTGTTACCCCTTCCCATGTTTTTCTCCCACTTTCCCTCCCCTCACTCCCACTCATCTCATTTTTCCCTTACCTTCCCATGGAAAATAGTTTTTTAAAGTTCACACTGAGTATATACAAGTTTTCTTATCATCACTTCCGAAGAGATATAATGTACAAAAATTTGTGTTAACTCCCATTTTATTAGACATTTCTAGGTAAGTTATCACTAATAAAGGCAAAAGTGTATATAAAACTCTCATTGTTTGTAAGGGATTCTGCCACAAATAGAGTTGTGTGACACTGGGACCAATCTTCAATTCTCTATTCTGCATAATGGGTTACACAAACTCACCATTTGAGAACAGCACACTTTTATTACCTCGGGATTTCTCTAAGGTAAGACTGTGATGATCAATAGTGTAGATAGCTTCTCTTCCGCAAAACGAGTGGAATAAAATCAGGCATTGACAGTGACTCTGGTCTAGTCTGATACGGTTCCAGAGGAAAATCAATTTCCTATGTCCAGCTCCACTGTATTGACAGAATCCTTGTCTTCGTGACATTTTTCCCAGCTCTTCATTTTCTCATCAGTCAGTGTCTTTCCTCACAAGCCAAAGGTCACCGTATGACTTGGCCCTCTTGAGTCACTTAAAAATATGCATTTCAAAATACAGAAGCTTTCAAATACGGTCTTTCAAACCAGTAACAAATGTGTTGCAACCTGAAACTGTCTTGTAAGCATGAACTCTTAAATTCAAGACTCCAGAGAAAGAGAGAAAAAGGGAGAGAATAAGAGAGATATAGACAGACAGACAGAGACAGAGAGAGAGAGAGAGAGAGAGAGAGACAGAGAGAGAGACAGAGAGACAGAGAGAGAGACAGAGAGAGAGACAGAGAGAGACAGAGAGAGACAGAGAGAGAGAGAGAGACAGAGACAGAGGCAGAGGCAGAGGCAGAGGCAGAGAGGGGGGAAGGGAAAAGGAAGGAAGGAAGTAAGGAAGGAAGGAAAGAAGGAAGGAAGAAAAAAAGAAGGATGTAGAGTAGTAACATTGCATTCTAGCTCCCCTTTCTTTTATGTAAGGATTTTTCTACTGTCCAAAGCAGGGCCATCTAAAAAAATTTTTTCTTATTTTTTTCTTTTTTGGCAGTCCTTGGCCTTCCAACTCAGGTACTATGATTACAGGCATGAGCCTTGGTCCAGGCCCAATCTTACTTTATTATTATTATTATTATTATTATTATTATTATTATTACTATTATTATTATTACTGTGGGGTTTGAACTCTTGTCCCTGAGCTCTTCAGCTCAAGGTTAGCACTCTAAACTTGAGACATCACCACTTCTAGTTTTCTGGTGATTAATTGCAGATAAGGGTCTCATAGATTTTCATGCCCAGGCTGGCTTTAAAACAGGATCCTCAAATTTCAGCCTCCTGAGTAGCTCGGATTATATGTGTGAGTGAGCCACTAACATGTGGCCCAGTCTTCCTTCTTATTAGCTCAATAACCAATTTATTTCAGATCTGAATTACATGTACAAAATCCTTTCAGCTTTACCATATGCTTTAATGTTGTATTAAGGCAGGGCATGTTGTATAGAATAATTAAACAAGACATGAGCATCAGGACTAGGGTTTATGATTGGAAGATACTTAAATTTTTCTTGTTAGCTTATAAAATTTCAGAAGAAAGCAAAGGAGAGACTACTACCTTAAGTTAGAATAAGGAATGTGCTAATTTACAAGGTCAGTCAAGATGGCTGATAGGACTCTGGCAAAAAGCAATAACAAGATTGACGTTCACTAGAGTTCCCTTGCTCTGTTAAATCAATGCAGTATTCAGACTCTTTTCAAGGTAAGAAGTGAAGTGTGAGGGGCATAATCAGGTTGCTCCAGAAAATGTTTTGTTGATGAATCTAGTTTAGAATTTTTATTAATATATAACTTTTCTCATAAAATATTAAAATCAACTTGATAACCTTGACATTTAACCCTTTCCTTTAGAAATCAATATTTTGCCATTGAAGAAGTTCAGGAGACATAATATTTTTGATTTACAGGAGCCATTCTCTATACTCAAAGTATAAACACAAACATTTTTCTGAGTCCTTCAAAGGGAATAAAATGTTCTTTTACATTAGATTTTTAATATTACTCAATTTTTAAAGCCAGAATACTTTAACACATAATTCAACTGAAATACAAATATCTGAACACATGTTGAAAGATAGGTATAAGCTTGTAGCACATAGGTCCATTTGTGGAATGATGAGATTTTGCATAGTTTCATACTTCTAATATGTATTTCCATTCATTATGAAAGCATTGGAGTTTGGGGGTGTGTTTGTTTATCTTTGTTGGTAGTGATTTGATCTCACTATTCATGTTCCCATTTACTTTTTCACTAAAGGCTGCCTTTTTGTAACTTGAACAACACCTCCAATTCAGCACTTTTACTGATTAACTGGAGATGAGGTTCTTTTTTCTTTCTTTCTTTCTCTATTTCTTTCTCTCCCTCTTTCTTTCTCTCCCTCTTTCTTTCTCTCCCTCTTTCTTTCTTTCTTTCTTTCTTTCTTTCTTTCTTTCTTTCTTTCTTTCTTTCTTTCCTTCTTTCTTTCTTTCTTTATGGGTCATGGGGCATGAACTCAGCCTGGGCACCGTCCCTGAGCTCTTCACCTCACAGCTACCGCCTTATTCTTGAGACAAGCCACATTTCCCATTTTTCTAGAGGTTAATTGGATTTAAGAGTCTCACATCTTTTTGTGCCCAGGCTGGCTTTGAACCTTGAACCCACATCTCAGCCTCCTGAGTAGCTAGGATTACAGGCATGAGTCACTGCACCTGAAGTTTCTTACATGTATCTTTCCAGGAAGGCTTCAAATTGACATTCTTATATCTCAGCCTTTTGTGGACTGTGTGCCCTGATTCTTGGCCCATTCATTAGTGTTATATTTAGGCAAATGTCCCATCATCTATATTTTGAATATGTCATGGTTCTGCCTTCCACTTACTATCATACTTTAGTTTCTCAATTTGTTTGTTAAATTGTTTCAATGAGTACTTTCATGTGTACATCATATAAATAATTTTTGATACTCATAATGTTTTATTTCTCTGCTATGGGAAAGTACCTTCACAATTATGTCTTCTAAATCGCTACACTTTAGCTTTAATTTATGTAAACACAGTACATGTAAATATTATATCACTCCCACTATCTGATCGATCACTTTATATAAAATGTTTGTGAGTGAAGCATTTATTTATTTTTAATTTCCATTTTTTCAATTTTGTTTCAATATCTAAAAGCATTTATTGTAGAGTATTTGATATAAAACATTACCAATAAAGTATGCTTTTAGAAAGATTTAATCTTCTCTCACATAAGTACTAGGCATACATATACTTTCAACTGTATAATTGAAAATTGGATCCTGAAATAATTTCAGTATATTGAAATTCTGAACTTCTTTAGAAGAAATGCCCACTGAAAGTATTTTGTTATGGCTTTTTTGTTGTTATTTTGGTCAGAATCTGTCTTTCCATCACTGAATTTTCTTCTTCCTGAATTTATGAACTTCTGAGACTAAGTCAATTTTTAAGAGTATTCTGAAAACAGAAAGAGTAATACTAGTAAGTAATTCCAACTGCTAGTTTCACTTACAATTTGATTATTGTCCTATAGGTTTAAAATATACTCTGTACTAAGGGTGGGGTTTGTCTGAACCTCTAGAGTTAATTTTCCATATTCATCAAATAATCAATATTCCTGCTTCAAGTTTAGGTTCACAGTTTCAGCTTGATTATATTGAGAGAGTCCCCTGCACAATGAATATAAGCTAATATCTGAATATAAAACTCAGCTATTTTTGTTAGCAATCAGGATAGCTCCTGAGAAATAAGATATCCCATGTTTTGTATCTATAAGAACATCATGGAATGTTCTGAAACAAATGTAGAATAATTATCTACTATCTATTCTGTCATTGAGAGATGTCATCACACAATGCATAACTTTGGATTCTAGTAAAGGTTTATCCAGGAATGGCACTCTGTTATCTTACTTTGGGGAAATATTTTGTTGTCCATTACCCTTTTCTAGTAAGTTTCTACTAAACATAAAAAAATCACTGATTTTTTAATTCTAATGTGCAATGCTACATTGAATATGTATATTTTTCAGTCCTTTGTGTGACAGTGAGTCTGATATTGTTATTGCTCTGAGTTCCTAGTAAGTGAATATTCAATTATTGCCAGGGCATTTATATACATTCTTACTAAAAATAACTCTATCCAATATCATTGTCCCTACAATAAAGAAGTTGAAGTTCAAAATTGTATAAACAAAACTCTAAATATATATTTTATTAAAGACCTCAACACTGAATTAAAATGCTTGTCTAAAAAATGATCAACGATGGACTTAGGGTGCAGTTTGTCCCTCATTTTTTCCCTTTACTATTTCAGAGAAATAGACAAATAAAAAGAAAAATGCAAAAGAAGAAAATCATAGCAAATAAAAGCAAATGTAAAACATTAGAAATTTCTATAGCTAACAACACTACAGAATCTTTTGCAGAATCTAAATACATTATAATATGTGTAAAATATAAAATTTAAAAAATAATTGCACTAGTTTTTTTTCAAATTTGTAAATACATTTTTAATATTTATAAATTAATCATAGAATCACCTTAAGGCTGAGATACAAAAATATTTATGTTTAGAAAATACGCACATAAAGAAGTTTATGAGCCAGGCACTGATGGCTTACACCCATAATCCTAGCTACTCAGGAGGCTGAGATCAAAGTATCACAGTTTGAAGCCAACCTGGGCAGAAAAATCCACAAGACTGTTATCCTTAATTAATCACAGCCAAGTGATTTCTGCGACAGCAGATAAGACCTGTACTACATTTTCATAGGGTTTACCAAGGGCACAAGATGAATTGATGACAGAACTGGAACACTGACACCTGCAGCATCAGTCATCTTTGAATACTCAGTACATGATGCATGATGCATACAAAATGGGTATGGAACAAAGAAAAATGATAATGGAAGTGCTATACTGAATTCTTTTCTGCATTCATTTTTTTCCCTGACTGCCTCATCAAAAGATTTGAGAATTGATTTTATCTATTTTTTTCTTTGATTTTAATGTCAAGTGCAAAATATCAAATTCTTAAGATAATCATACTAGCCAAAGGGTACATAAATACTCTGTATATCTTCCAATAATGAACCATAATGATTGAATCTTAACTTCATTGGGATACTTTCATCTCAGAATTCAACATTTTAATCCTTTGCAGAGTGTGTATGGTCCATATTTCTGTAATGAAACAGAAGATCAATTCTAAACATAAATAATACTAGTGGATATAGTAAAAATTCACATATTAATAGATAATAAAATCTACACAATCTATTAGAATAATAAGAAAATGTTATTTTATATTTGCTTATTTAACTTTAAGGTATGTGAGATTGACCACAAATTCAAGGATTAAGTCTTTTCCTCTGCAGCCAAGGTGTTGTTTTAATTTTTGGTGATGGTCTTTGCTTGAATTAATATGAAAATATTTACCAATTTGTGACATCTCTCTTTTAGAAATCTTGGACATTTTTTTGCCAGTCCTGGGCTTGAGCACTGTCCGTGGACTTTCTCAAGGCTAGAGCTTAACCACTTGAGCCTTAGCACCACTTCCAGCTTTTTTCTATGTATGTGGTACCAAGTAATCGAACCCAGGTCTTCGTGCGTACTAGGCAAGCACTCTACCACTAGGCCAAACTCCCGGCCCCAATCTTGGACATTTTTATGTGGCATTTTAATGAGATTAGCAAAATTTTGTACTTCTGAAATTCCAGTGTTCAAGTACTAGACCTCTGAAAGTAAGTATGTTTTGAAGTAAGGCATTTGAAGAGATGCTAATGACAAAATGAGTTCACTAAGGAATAACACCTTCAATTGGATGAAGAGAGGCACGTAAAGGAAACACACACTGGGAGAAAATAACCTGTCAAAGCAGCAGGCTCTAGGGATGGGAATGTGGCCTGGTGGTACAGTGCTTGCCTAGCTTTCAAGGAGCTCTGGTTCAAGTCCTTGTTATCACATACCCAGAAAAAGCCAGAAGTGAGTTAAGTATAGGAATTAATATCACAAAACAAATATATAGGGAACTTAAATTTAAGGATGTTCATTATATCTAGAGTAGGCAGATAGGAATAAATCTGGGTGGTTTATACTGAACAAGCCTATTTTCTCAGAGGGTTAGAGGCTAGGAGTTCAAGATAAGGGTATGTCAGAATTTGTTTCTCCTTAGGCTTTCCTCCATGGCTCACAGATGCCTACTTTCTTGTGTCTTTTCTGGCCTTTGCTTGCTATTTGTTCTTCATTTCTTACACTATATTTAGAGATTCCATTATAGGGGAAGATGACAACGTCCACCTAATGGCATAGAAAAGGAGATATAAGGAAATAAGAAGAGAGATTATGTTTAAATAATGCACAATTTCACAGGTCAGAATTAGCAAGCAAAGATCACCTTTAAGGATAAAATCAGATTGACCTTAAATTTGTCCACAGAATTTATTTTCTCACAGTATAGAAATAAAGCATTGATTACCAAGGCATGAACAACCGTGCAAGAATTAGAGCACTGGTGACACTTTATAATATTTAGAAACATGTAAATATTAACTGAATAATTAAATTCAATTAAAGATTATATAATGAATTTGGGGATATAGGAGATTTAGATACTTGTAAGTAATCCTGAAAATAAATTTAATTTAATATCAAGCTAATCACAAACCCTGCTGGGTATATGACTAGGAAAGATAAATTTATGATTGTCAACAAAATGTAAATAGTGTAGACAACCAAAGTACATTAATGCAGAAGTTTAGGAAATATATATGCTAATTTTTAAAAAAATTTTGCAAGGCACCATTATGTTTCTTATATGTAAATCTATGTGACAAATCTTTGAGCATTTGAATTCAAACAATGCTTTTTAAAGAAATTATGGCATAAATTATTTATGAGGAAATGAAGTAAACATCACATAGTGAAATATTTGTTGGAGAAAAAGTGATATGAAACCAATAAAAATTCATCTTTGTAAAATATGACAGAGTACTTATTTATATGTAAAAGAGATACAGATTTATATATTACTACTGATTGTGAAATCATCAGTTTTGATTTTATAATCCTTTCTACTTCTTCTAGATTCACAAAATAATGTCTTAAGATAAAGTATATAAAATGAAATTACAAAAATAAAATGAATGACTTGAAATACTACTAAAAAGGTTAAGTAAAACATGAGTATAAAATACAAAGCAATAATTAACAAAATTATAGAAATTACTTTTCTACTTTGTTTAAAATTAAAAGTCTGCAGAAATAGTATATGATAGAATTTTTCTCATATACCATAGACACAATCAAGATTGAAAAATAGGCCTTGATTAATTCTTATGTAATGAAAGTTAGTAACATTGCATTTGGAGGTTTCTATTTCATGTTACAGATATGCTACACACATCAATGTTAGTCTAAAGAAAGCTTTTATGGCTATTGGAGATGTGTTACATTTGTTATTCAGTTTTTGACTTGGAGAATAAGTAAGATCTGTTCTTTTACTATATTCATTATTTTGATGAGCTAAAACTTATATTCAATTATTCACTTTGTGGAAATGGTTAATTGATTCAGGTTACAAAATTTAACTTAGTGAGGGAAAAGTCATTTGTCAGCTACATTCTGAAATCTACACTGAAAAACTAGACTTAGGAACCAAGTAATGAAGATAAATCAAGGGAGAATTTTTATTATTTTTTTTCCTTTGGCATAACAAATGTATTTGACATTTTTCTTTATTTTACTACAAATTTTCAAGGGCATTTATATATACTTTTGTTTATTAGTTACACTAATATGGTTACATTGTGCTTCCCTGAAATATTTAGACCTCATTCAGTTTTATTTTTTTTAAACCTAGCCAGAAGGCATCCACAAAAAAACACAAAAAGATGTTACCTAATTGTTATCACCTAAAAATGTCTTGTAACCTCATATATATTGAGAATAATTTAATTTCCTCTCATTTTAAAAAAAGGTCTTCCTCCTGTGGGTATCACAAAATTCAAGGCATTTGTGAGCTAACTTTCTCTTGGAACAGTTGGTCAATCTTTTATTGCCAGATGGACCTGCTGATGCAGAACAAAACAGGGAATAGTTGTGATAAATATGTCTGTGGGGGATATTGTAGGTAACATTATTGGTGAAGTCTACCTTGACAGAGTGTAGGAGCCAGTCACAGCGTCCATTTATCTGTCTACAACCAACAAAGTTTTCAATAGTGTCAGAGGCCGAGTGAAATAATGAAAGTGCGCCAGTCTGTAAATTAGTGGGTTGCGCAGTCTTGCCATTTACACACTACCGTGGGACTCGTTTTCCTGGTTCTAACATTACTCCATTCAAATTTGATGAAATTGAATAAGATTCTCCTTCTACTTTTACTCTGGTTTGGCATTTAAAGGTGTAGCTGGGACATGGAACATTCTAGTATATTTTTTTTGAAAAAAATACATAGTTCACCATAATTCATACTCTCAAACATTTTGGAGAATATTAATATTTTAGCAGATTAAATTTGATCAACTTTTATGTATAGTTGTTATACCAGGATAGGTAGTTTCTTTTAATTCTGTTGAATAATTTAAATTACTATGTGTCTCATATTTGGTCAAAGCTGAGAGACATTATTTGCTCCACTCTGAGGGACTGGTAAATGCAGGATGAAGGAATGAGTCAAAAAGAAACACCTGTCCATCATACTAAGAAAGTAGATAGATGGGTGATTCGATGGAGGAATGAAACACTCTTAGCAGCGTAAATTAAATAGACCATCGTGTGGTGGGATAATGTAAGAGTATTTCAAATGCCAACATGCAGATATGGACAAGAGAATTAAGAGATATAAACAAAAAAGTAAATAGCAGAAAATTACATGTCAAAAAGATACATATGAATTGTACAGAGACAGGAAAATTCTACAAGTAATCTGACACATCCTCAATGTTTATAAACATTGACAGTCCTAGAACTAGCACAAAACATGATCCTCAGATCTCAGCCTTCTGAGTAGCTATAAAGACAGGATCTTAATGTTTAGTTTTAACTCCAATAATCTACAGTGTTCAAAAGTTATCACTCATGTCTCTATAAAAAGCATCAGTTATAAAAACTGAAAAACAAGGGCATTACTTGGACTTACCAAAAAAAAACTAGGATTAAGGACAAAATGCTTCCTTGAAATCTGAGGAGAAAACAAAAACAAAATGCACTTATCTGAATTAGGCAAGGGGAACAACAAAATGGTGAGATAAAGGACAATGGAGGAACCAATGTAACAGTGATACTCACAAGACAATATATTGGAAATGAACTTTACAACAAAGGGGTGAGGTGGGGAGACATGACTAGGGGGCAGTGAAAGTGGGAGAAAATTGAGGGAGGGAATAACACTGTTAACAAGAAAGATACTCCCAACCTTATGTAATGGTAACCCCTCTGTAAATCACCTTGACCTTTAAAAAAATGCTACAAAAAGAAACAAAGTTAAGAAGTACCTGCCATGAAAATTTGATAGAGCAAAACTTAACAGGAACAACTAAAAGGTAAATTGTTGGACTTTATATTAAGAATGATAAAATGATGGGTGCAACAGCCTTGTGGATAGGGAAACAATACTTTTAACCTTTCCAGAAATTCACAGTGAAAATCTGCAAAGGAGCTGATGATTCCTGCAAGGGAAGCAGAGAAACAGTTCTGGTATGTTCTCCAGTTAAAATATTAACCAGACCCTATTCCCTTGAGAAAAGGCATTTGTTCAATTGGAATTTCTACTACTTTTTCTGTTACCTAAATGGAGGATAAGGGGAAAGAAATGCTTAGGAATAGCTGGTCACTAAATTTATTAATTAGTTAATTAATTAAAACAGACCCTTTAAGTGAATGAGATTCATTTATCAGGTTATAGAATGCTTCTATACCCCCAAATTAATCCATACACTGCTATAACTGCAGGAGATTATTGAATATGTTGTAAAACAGACTAAGAGATGGAATCAGACAGACTGAATTGATAGTAGGAAGTAAAATAAGGTCATGAAGATTTCATAGCCTGGCTCTGGTATCTCATGCCTGTTATTCTAGCTACTTAGGAGGCTAAGAATTGAGAATTACAGTTCAAAGCCAGCCCAGCTAGAAAAGTTGTGAGACTCTTACATCCAAAAAACTTGAAGTTGAGCTGTGGTTCAAAGTTTCAGAGCTCTAGCCTTAAGCAAAAGATGCTCAGGGAGAGCATTCAGGTCTATGTTAAAACCACACAACTGAGGCCAGGAATTTGGCCTAGTGGTAGAGTGCTTGCCTAGCATACACGAAGACCCGGGTTTGATTTCTTGGTAGCACATACATAGAGAAGAGCTGGAAGTGGTGTTGAGGCTTAAGTGGTAGAACTCTGGCCTTGAGAAAGTCCAAGGACAGTGCTCAGGCCCTGAGCTCAAGCCCAGGACTGGCAAAAAAAAAGAAACTGACAAGAAAAAAATGGACTTTGTACCATCATTCTCTTGTTCAGACTAACATAAAAATTCTCATTTAGAAATATTTACTACATGGGCGGGGAGTTTGGCATAGTGGTAGAGTGCTTGCCTAGCATGCACAAAGACTCAGGTTCTATTCCTTGGTACCACATACATAGAAAAAAGCCAGAAGTGGTGCTGAGGCTCAAGTGGTAGAGCTCTAGCCTTGAAAAAGTCCAAGGACAGTGCTCAGGCCCTGAGCACAAGCCCAGGACTGGCAAACAAAAAAAAGAGAAATATTTACTACAATTTCTGCTCCTTACTACATCATTCTTAGGTTTCACTAAAATCTTAGGCATCCGAAAATAAAAGAATACAGTATGAATAGAAAACAATAAAAATTCAGAATCAAACTTAGATAACCAGGATAATAAGGAAGAGCATTTTAAATAATGTTTTGAGTATATAAAAAGAAATAATAACAACATAAAAATAGCTTTTCAGTACAACAAAAAGAAATAGATGAGAGTAAACTGAAAGTGCTAGAAATAAAAAGTGAATGATTCTCTTCATAGATTTGACAGGCTGAAATAAAAAACAACTACAAATACACACACACACACATTTAATACACACATACATATAAACTTTAAGAAGGAGAAAAGAAAAACCCAGACTGACAAATAAAAGATCATTTGGAAACAGGTAAAAATTGTCACATGTGTATGTGTTTGATATTCCAAACAATGAAATAGAAATATTTGAAACAAAACAGCATTTTCCTAGATTGATAGAGAACAGACTATAAATATGGGGAAAATCAGATAACAAATACTCAAAATAAATACTGATACTTCTATCAGCAGGCATAACATCTATAAATTGCATTAAATAAAGAGACAAAACTGAGAACAAACAAAACAAGAACAATAAAATAGAGTAAAACTTTACCTATGGAATAACAAATAAAAGAATGGTGGTACATGGTTATAATCCCAGCACAGGGAAGACTAAAGCCAGAAGATTATGATTTCTATATCCAGTGGTACCATAAGAATCATAAAAACTTTAGTCAAAAACAAGGACAAAGGTAAATGCATAAATGAGAACAAAATTGTAAAAAAAAAGACACTATGCAAACAAGAAAGATGATACAGAAACCTTGAATTCTATATAATATGTGATTAACCTCCAAAATGGAAGGAAACAAAACGATTTTGCAAGTAAAGCATAAGGAATTTTCTAGACATATCTTCCCAGTAAGAAACCAAGTTTTTTGCTGTGTGTCTGTTTGCTTGCTTGCTTTTTGCCCTAGTCCTGGGCCTTGAACTCAGTGTCTTTGGACACATTTTGCTTAATTTAAGTGCTGTGCCACTTGAGCCACAGTGCCACTTCTGGCTTTTCTGTGTATGTGGTACCGAGGAATGAAACTAGGCAAGCACTCTACCAGTAGGCTATACTCTCAGCCTAAACAAATACTTGAAAAGGAGAGAAAATAATACCAATCAGACATTTGTGTCTACATAAAGAAACAAGAGGACTAGAGTTGGATAAATAGGTGCAAAAATATTTCTTTTTACTATTACTTGATCTAAAATGAAGACATTTATTATGGCTACTTGTAGGGATGATGGTAACAACGTATTTCCAATAGGGAAATTAGTAAAAAACAAAAAAGTAATCCAAGAAACTAGAAGGTAGAATTGAGAAAACTGTCATAAACCATACATGCTATGTAGAAAGCTACATATACCATGTCATCTAAAATTACATTATATAAAAGGGCATATTTTCAGTTTGAGAGCAATTATTCTGTGTTTCAATAAGGACAATTGATAAGTTGTTTTCAAAGACAACAGAATCATATGAAGTTTGAAAAGTTATTAAAAAAAGACATAAATTGGGGGAGAGAAATTATGTACACCAGAAAAAAACTATGTAAATGTGAAATCAATAACTTATGTAACTATTATCATAATACTTTTATGTATAAATAAATTAATTCACTAATTTAGAAGCAAAACTGGGTGAATAAATACACAAACTATATTTTATCTATAAGAACCCATTAAACTGAAAAAAATTTAAAAGTAAATAGATTTTAAGAAGTTATATTATGCTAATAGTAATCAAAATTTTGTGATGTGTGTATCTATCTCAGGGAAGACTCAAAAAAATGGAAACAAAGAATAGCATTACATAATGAGATATTTTCCAAGGTTTTTCATAAAATACTTAACAGTCATATGTCTACTAACATATGACAAAATCAGATAAGTCTATCGATTGATAGAATACATAGAAGAAATTTAATTTACTATTTCACTTATAGAGCAACAGCCAACTTTAAATCATTGATAGACTGTATGCTCTTCGCCCATGCATATAATTCTAGTTACTCAGGAGGCAGAAATATGTGGATCATGGTTCAAAACCAACCTGGACAAAAAAGTCCTCATGAAACTTACCTAAAATTAAAAACTCAACAGCTGTGGCTCAAAGGATAGAGTTCTAGTTTTAGGGATTAGTAGCCAGGCTCTGAGTTGAAGCCTCATTACAGGAAAAAAATCTTTCATAGATTATCAGGACAAAACCCAGTTAAAAACTAAAACTAACAAATTAAAATGAATCTACATTAATATTGATGGGATACAGAAAAAGTAGTTCCTACATAATTTATAGTATAAATAAATAAAAATTCTAAAAAGTAAAACTATGAAATAAATAATTAGATATTATTATTATTATGGGTAATTCTCCCTCTCCAGTACAAAATGATAGAATACAATTTTTACATATACTATATTTCTGTAGTGGTATAAGAGTTCAAAAATAACAAAATGCCACAGCGAATAAATAAAGACAGAACTTATTTAAACATCATTCAACGCACTATTCTAGGGTTTTAGTCACTTAGAATAATTAGAAGTCTTTGGTCAACTTCAATTACTTTGAGAAAAAAATTTAAGAAAAGAAGTTTTCTAGTGTTTTTATCACCAAGGGTCAGCAGAGTTTCTTCTTCAAAGGAGAAGGGATATTAACTCTTTGGCCTCACATTTGTCTCTTATTACAGAAGAGAATTTCAGGCCTACACAAAAACTAAGGTAAGTCACCGAAGAAATCAACAATCAGTGCAGAAAGCAAAGATGCACTTGTAAAAAAAATGTATTCTTTTAGAAGGCACTTGAGAAATCTTCTAAAATTATCTATATTTATATTGTAAGTGTAAGACAAGGGATTTTGTTAAATGTTACTTAGTATAAGTACTCTCTTATTTTTGGCAAAATTATTATAGTATATTGACATTAGCAGCTCCAACTTGGTCAGTTCTTTTTGTATTTTTACATTTTAATAGTCATGGTATGGATTTTATTTTTGTTTAGAAATTATTTCTGTGATAAAAGGAATAGATTTATCAAATGCCTTTCACAGATAGTATATTTCTTTAGGTTATTCTTGCTTATTTCCCAGAGCATGATAATAATCTGGATGAGATTACAAAAGTGGTTTTTATAATCTGTGCCACAGTTCAGCTGAGACCAAAGGAAAGGACATGAGTGCTCTGAATCAAGTAATTCATAGTATGGTGTTTGTTCTTTGTTCCTGACCCTTATTTCCCATATCCTATTTATCTTAACCTACCTTGAATCATTCTCACTGAATACTTACTTCACATGTTTTTTTCACTAAGAGTCTTTTACTATAACAAGAAAAAGTTAAATATCATCATAAGAAAGCTTTTTAGATTCATTTAATTGACAGTGAAATTAATATGGTTTTGTCTAAGGTAATTCCAATCTGTAAAAAGAAAAAAAATAAAAAGCAGTTTTTATTTCTTCATATACAAATGAATTTTCTGAAGCATTCTCTAGATGGATGGATAGATAGATAGATAGATAGTTGCTTTTGGTATGGAAAAATCAAACTATATCATTAAGTAAAATATGAGTCAATGTAGAAATTAATTTTAATGATGGTATGGTATCTTCTACTTCATTGAATTCAATCAGAGGAAAATAAATTCTGCTTATGTAGCTGTCATAAAAATGATTCTTACTGGGGGCTGGGAGTTTGGCCTAGTGGTAGAGAGCTTGCCTAGCATGCATGAAGACCTGGGTTCGATTCCTTGGTACCACATACAGAGAAAAAAAGCCAGAAGTGGTGCTGAGGCTCAAGTGGTAGAGCTCTAGCCTTTAGAAAGTCCAAGGACAATGCTCAGGCCCTGAGCTAAAGCCCAGGACTGGCAAAAAATGATTCTTACTATAGACACTAACTTCATAAACAGGACATTAGTTTAACAAAATTGTCATAATAAAAATAACCATTTATCAAGTGTGTATTATTGATTGATGAATTGTAATCACAATTAAAAGAATCTGTCCAAATATGTCCTTCCTACTGGAAGCTAACATGAGCTCAGCTTACTGAAGGACTCTAAGTCTCTATCTATTCCATTATTCTCCAAAGTATTTAATTTATTTTTTCAGAAATATCAGTCTATTTTCTTTACAAGAACAGAACTACATACTTAGAGTTTTACATTGCTATTCTTTCTAAAATTGTTAGTAGATATAATGCACAAGAGACCACATCTATTTGTGATATGATTTTTACACAATATATTTTGCTATTATGTATTTATTCAAGGTCATTGCTTACAACTCCAATGAAAACTTGAAAGAAACTTACTGTCAAGTTTCAAATTTATCATATAATATCAAGATATCAAATATATTGGTTATTTCCAAATGTCAGGTCATCACATCATCACAATTAAGCAGAAAATGTTCCCATTGAGTACAGAACATTATCATTTTGTCTGCAAGGCAATGAAAAAAAGTGATAACAAATTTTCTAAACATAAATACTGATTATTTTTTCGTTAAACTATTGAGTATTTAAATTGCCCATAACAAAACAGCTTCCAAATATACCCATTTTAACAGAATTAAGATTATTATCTTAGTGGGAGAATTTCAGGAGAATGATGGAGAAAGATTAACCAAATACCTGTCTCCTACCTGGATGATTAGTACACTGGTAAAAACAGTCTAATATAATTATTTAGGAACTCCATGCACTGTTGAAGGCTTGCAAGTTTCAGGAGAAGACAGGTCATGTTTAGTTTGTGTTAATTTCACATTTTAGCACAGTAGTTCGTACCCATCTCTGCCCATTCACAGTCCTGTAACAGGACATCAAGTATTATTCCTTGAGCAATCTATGCATAGCTTACAAAAAGCCACGTGCACATCCAGTCTTACAAATACTAGGATTTGTAAATGTGTAATATAAGTAAATCAAAAACTCTCCAGCCAAATTCAGGGTTTGATCAAAGAATGAAACTAAAAGATCTTCAACTATATAGTACAAACAATAGAATTTTAAGCTTAAGCACTTGGATAAAAGTGAAAGAAAAATGAATATTACATGCAAAGAGTAATCAGAACACAGCAGAGATAGCTCTGTTAATATCAGAAAAAAATAGAATTCAAATAAAAATATTTACAGGACACAAGAAGGACAGTATATAGTAACATTAGTTATAATATAGAAGGTGATAGGAAACAATTATAAACATATTTATGCCCAATACCTGACCACTAATGTATGTGAAGCAAAAAATGGAAATAATTACAGTGGTAGATAATTTGGTGAAAAAACAAAACAAAACAAACAAACAAACCCTGCATTTCATTTTAGATAATAGATGTTGCCACAAGAATAGAGAACAAATGGACAAGTAAAGCAAGAGTTGACTCAACATGAACAGATACATACACAGCATTCAACCCAACAACAAAGAATATATGGTGTCCTTCATGCTCATTAAAATTTTACTGAAAAATTACATCTAAATAGTATGGAAAATTAGATTACAAGACAAATATTGACCAAGATAATATATTTATAACTAGATATGTTGAAGTGAACGCCTTTTGTTTTCCACACACACACAAAGATAATTTTTTAAATAATTAAGCAAAGTTAAATGTCCTGGAAAATATTTTCTCTGAGCTTAGGTGTCAAAAGCTGAAATAAATTTGGTAAATTTGTAAAAAAACAAATAGATGACAGCACATTCTGTTGTTTTTGTCATTGGTTGTGGTTTGAACTCTGGGCCTAGGCACTGTCCCTGAGCTCTACAGCTCAAGGCTATCACCCTACCCCTGGAGCCACAGCCCTACTTACCATTTTCTAATAATTAATTGGAGATAAAGAGTCTCATATTCTTTAGTGCCCCGGCTGGCTTTGAATCATGATCCTCACCTATCAGCCTCCTGAGTATCTAGGATTAGAGGCATGAGCTATCACTCCTAGCAGTGGCAGCACATTCTTTATGAGTGGATATGAAATAAAAAGGGAAATTTTTTTAAATGAAAACCATTTATGCTGTCAACCAAATCATACACAATGGTTAAAATAAGGAATCCACATATGAGTCTGTGGAAGCATGACTAATCAAAGTAAGCAAAACATAGCATGGAATTTTATATACCATTCCCCAAAGACAGAAACTCTCATGTATGCTGCAGCATGAATCAATCATACATTTCAAAGTATTGAGGCAGGTTCCATGAGTGATTTTTGTCACTAAGACCATGGTATAGCACCCTGAGAGAAAATAAGATGACCAGAGTTTCACCAGATGATATTTTAAGGGTCACTGTGTCCTATGTTTCCCGTCATTGACTAGAACCTCATTTTTTTGTGTGCCATTATACTAGATAAGTTTGAATCACAAAGAAAATAATATGCATAAAGGGAGTTTCTAAAGGAAAAAGGTAGATTATCCAATGAGTATAGACTTTCAGTTTTACAAAAATATAAATTATTAAAAAATCAATGCTAGATTTAATTGCAATATGAATATTTTAATACTTCAAAGTTGTAAAATCCCAAATAAAGGGGCGGGAGAGGGGGAAGGGAAATCGGGACCATGTCATGAGAAAGGGTATCAATGTTTGTGAATGTAACCCTTCTATTAATCACAATAACTTATTAAAATAAATAAATAAATATCACCAATAGCTTAAAGAATTTGATTAAAAATCACTAATTCTCACCCTTATTAATGTTTCTTCCAGATTTACAACTCTCCAGACAAAATTTTAGAAACTACTGTAAAGTATAATTTTAGTGAAATTCTCACTGCCTAACAAAAAACATTTAAACATGAGAGAAGAGTTAAAACTGTTCAAAAAGAAATGTATTCATCACCTGACTTATGTAGTTGTAACACCTCTGCACATCCCTTTACAATAACAAAAAAAAATCCAATCTGTAAAAAATTGAACTTTATTTCTCCTGCTTTTTACTTCTCTTGTATTGACATATATTAGAAGCTGATTCTTCATTTTGAGCTCATGTGGAAAATAATTGAAATTACATTTAATAATCGTAAGGAAAAGGCTGATTTTTGTCATAAACTGAAAAAACAATATTGTGCAGTTTCTATTACCATCACGATTACATCAACAAACCCTTGACATCAGCAAAAAGTAAATCATTTAAAAGATTATTTTCCTTTTTTTAATTTAAATTTTAATTTCAGTGTGATACTTACAGGGGTTACAATTCCATTCATAAGGACGTGAGTACATTACTTCTTGAGCATGTGTTACTCCTTCCCATCTTTTGTTTTTCCCTCTTTCTCTTCCCCCATCTTCTCCCAAGTTGGAAATTGCATTTCCAACTTATTTTCTTGTGAATATTGCTGTTGACACAGTTTTATCCTTTGTTCTTTTTCTCACCATCTTGTTTTCCCCCTTCCCTTATTCAAATAAACAAATGAATGTGTATACAATACAACAGGTACCAAAGTCAGATATAGCAGCAATCGAGGATAAACCACAAAGAATTATAAATCTCTGTTTCCCTATCCTGGAGTTCATTTATTTTGCTTATCCTCTTCCATATGCACATAGGTTTTGAGCTATTGCACTCCTCTGCTAGGAAATTCCTAGACACATACTACTTATTACAAATGAGAGGACCATGAAGCCTGTGTTCCTTTGGGTCTGGTTTTCTTAATGTTTTTTCCCCGACTCTTTCCATTTCCTTACAAATGAGGAAATATTCTTTCTGATGGCAGCATGGAATTCCATTTGGATTGGTAACTAAAGGCAAACAAAAAGTATCCTTCCAAGGTTGATTGCACTCTCACTGTGTTCTAGGCTCACAGATTTTGATAGAACTATGCAATACATATTACTCAGTTTCTTCCTTTCACTCACTAGTATTTCCTGTATAAAGGACGGGACATGAGTAAACAACTTTAAGAAATGGCAAGGCAAAGACAGGGTACTTTAGGTCTAAGGTTCATGAAAATACAATGGAAGCGGAAAATGTTCATCTATCAGAAAATGTATCTTAAATTGAGGATGTGCTCAAGGGAACACAGAGCTTTATTTATTATCTAATAGGCAGGTGAAAACGTATTTATTCATAAGCAAAGTAGAAAGTCTGTAGTGATACTTTTTGAGTTATTTAAGGTCGAGCTCTAGTTATTGTTCAGAATCAGGAGTGAGCAATAGTATTAATATAGCTGTCTTATTTATGGCTCATGTTTTGCCTGAAGCAGTGGATCAATGAAATACCACATTGTACTACTCCTCAAACTTTCCCCTTATAATTAGAGCACTCAATTATCTGTAGGTAGCTTTTGAAAATAATTTATTTGCATTATAAGAAAAATTGAAGTAAAATCATAAAACCTTGGTGTAATAAAGAAAGCATGGGCTTTTCAATTCATCAAGTCCATTTGAATCGGAAGTACAAAAAAGTCTATCTTGTTACATGGTAGAGGTTACTTAACCTCAATTTAATCATATCCAAAATGGAAATAAGATCTTGTATTTGGTTCTTGGCATAAAATGAGGAAAGATTAATAATGTAGTAGGTGCTATAAGAGTTTAATTTTACCCTAGAAGACAGTGCAATTCTCAGCCAATATCATGATTAAAATTTAGATGTTTTAATTCTGTATAGAACAATGACTAAATGACCCACTGTAACTGAATTTCTCCTACCAAACTGAAAGGATCAGTGTAACTGAATTTCTCCTCCCAAACCTCCAGATTAATACTATTGATCTGCTTGTCTTCAAAACTAATGTTTACTCATTTGTTTTGGCTTAAATGTATGTAAGTTATAATTTTTTAGCAGTAAGAAAAAAGCTTGAATGGTTGTTTTTTGAGACTGTTTTTCAAGTAAAGATTTCCAATTATTACTCATGCTACCAAACTATTGCTATTTTTCATTCATTTTATTTGACATTTTTATTATTACAAGTAAATATTTAGAACTTTATTCAAACAATAACCAAAATGATTCTTCTTTTTTTTTCTTTGCCAGTCCTGGTCTTGAGCTCAGGGCTGGAGCACTGTCCTTGGACTTTCTCAAGTCTAGAACTCTACCACTTAAGCCTCAGCATCACTTCCACCGCTTTGCTATGTATGTGGTACCAAGGAAGCGAGCCCGGGTCTTCGTGCATGCTAGGCAAGCACTCTACCACTAGGCCAAATTCCCAACCCCAAAATGATTCTTATATAAATCATTTCAGTTAAACATGTGACCTACATAAAATACTTTTGTTGCAATGTAATACTTACATTAGAACTAAAATATTATAAGCTTTTGAAATAATATAGCATGATTGCAGAACTATTTACCTTAGCGAAGATATGGAAGCAAGCCCCTCAATAGATGATTGGATCAACAAGATGTGGAATTCAGTGCTGCCATCAGAAGGACGGCATTGCCCCATTTGTAAGGAAATGGAAAGACTTAGAAAAAATCATATTAAGTGAAATAAACCAGACTTAAAGGGACATAGGCTCAATGGTTTCCCTCATTTGTCATAATGAGTAGAAACCTCGGGCTCTCCTAGCAGAGATTTATAGTAGAGCAAAACCTAGACGCATAAGGCCATATAGGATGAGACTAAATCAAAGGACCTCAAGGATATAGAAACAAAAGCCATATGTATAATGTGTGATTGTTCTTAATGTACTATGTTATCGATCATCTCTTTTGATGTCCCTTGGTTATCTCATATTGTTACAGTATTTTAGCTTGTTATCTGATATATTTATTGTATATATTTTTATTTGGTTATTTGAATTGGATAGGGAAGGAAGGAAAACAAGATGAGGGGTGGGGTGAGGGGAGGGAAATGGGAATCAAAACATGAGAAAAGGTATCAATGTTTGTGAAGTAATGCCCCTTTTATCTGTTGAATAGAATGTAACTCTTCTAATAATTATAAAAAATATGAAAAAATAAATAATATAGCATGTTTGTTGAAGTGATAGCAACTGAATTTATAGGAAGATATAGTTAGAATTTGACATGCTTAGAATTACATTGTGTCATTTTTGAATTTATGTACTTATACAATTACAATTAAGAGAATTTGTTTTATTTCTTAATTTTTGTTATTGAAGATCATTCATTTTAGATTTATTTATCCACTATCTGATTATTGTAACTGTAACCTCTCTACACATCACCCCAACAATAAAATACAATAAAAACATATGTTATTAAAAATTTGTAAAGTGATATTTAGAAATGTTAGTTTTCTAACAAAACATTATTAATTTGCTATGTGTGTGAATTAGATCAACTCAGAATTTAATTGAATTTCAGGTTCAGGTATATTTCAGAATTTTAGAATTTCAGAATTTCGTTTATTACTTTGTCTTTCATATCCCTCATTCATACTGTAAAAGCTCTGCTTATACATAGTAAGTGAATTATAAATGTCAACTCACACCAATCCAAGTGGGACAATGTATGCAGACTTTATAGTCTCCATTGATATTTGCTTTATTTGCTCAATATTTTGTAACAATGCAATAACTAATCTGCATTGTACTCTGATAGAAGGATTATCAGAGTAGTGATACTTCATGAAACAATGGAATGCAAATTGAAAAATGCAATAAAGAAAGTAAAGAATTTCCAGGATGTTACAGTTTTTGGTGATACTCTAAAAGTCTTGGAAAATTGGTTTGTTAATACCTCTAATATTTAGTAAAAATGGTCACATAAGGAGAAATAGAACTAAGCACATTAACCATCTCAATAAGAACGAGAGCCACAAACTTGTCCACAATGAGAAGTCTTTGTGGCCATAATAATACATCAGATAACAGACATTATTAATGTGCTTACATAATGTTTTTACATTTGGATATCTTGGAAGAGTAATGTATCATTACAGTGCATTATTAAGGGGAGGACGTTTTTATTATCTCTTGGAAAAGTTACACAAATAACATAGAATAGTAACTTATGCAAAGTATTTTAAATGGAAATATTTCACATTGAAAAATGCTCAAAATTGAGGGAACATTTAAAATACATAATATAAATTAGCACTGCAGAATGTATAATACTTCAATGTAATGACAGACAAATATTTCTATGAATATCTTTACTAATTTTAACTTGTAGAAAATACAAAAAACACTTCTTTTTCAAATATTAAGTATTAAATAACCATGCACTGAAAATATATTTATATTTCACAATGCTTGAATATTGTAAAAAGATTGATTTTATAAAGCTTTGTTTTTATAAGTGGTTGAAATGAGAAGAGTTAGAATTTTACTAGCTTAAAGCTTATTTCAGAGGAAGTTGGAAAAAAAGCTTTACAAATCATTTTCTTAGTTTCAACCAAACCTTAAAGGCTTGAATTTAATTGAAAATATAAAAGTTTCATTTCAGGCTTCAGAGATCAGATCTTCTGAGAAAAGAGGGCAATTTAAAGACAATTACATTCTTTGGAATGTAATATGAAATCATCCTATTTTCAAATTAAAAATTGCCATATTCAGACCAGGTCCAGGTTAGTGATTGGTAAACAGTGTATTTCTGACATGAATAGCTATGAAGCCTTCAGAGTGGGAGTTAACCAGCTGCCTGTATCCCATAGTGAGCTCTCTAATGAACAAGGAGGCTTTGCCTAAATTTAAAGGAACTTAGTGCTCTGACCCTAATAATAAGTTCTAACAATAGACACATTTTGCTCTAAGACACAACTCTGGTGTTTGGGTAAAAATCTCAGAATTCTAATCAGAAGGCTGACATTCATAAGATTTGGTCTGCTAACTTAATGCCATCTTTATTTTAGCCTATGCGTTTCTTGTATCTCTAAACCTGGTCAAAATAATATTTTACTTAATACTTTTACTTTATATCTTAATATCTACTTAATATCTGTACAGATATATTTTTAAGGACAAACTAATTCTCTGTGGCATACTTATTATGAAGTTTTATAGTTTTAAACATTTTTTAAATATGAATTTCTCTAGTGACACATATTTCAAATATAATATAGGACTAATATTCTCATACAATTTTGTCTCTACTTCAGGTTTTTTGGCATTAAAACATGCTTATGTCTCTATAGATTTAACTGGGAGAAAATAAAAAGCAAAAAACAAATAAGCAAGCAACAACACAAAAACCCTCAATTTTTTAATATTTACCTATAAGTAGTCATGTATATAATAATCTCTATTTCCAACTTCCAGAGTTTGTCTTTGCTAAATTCTAGAGTAGTCCATGCCCTTCCTTAGCCAAATTTGAATCAGTGGTTTTAGTACTCTATTACTTAGAAATAATTTGGAAAAGAAATATCTTGGAGACCATTTGACAATCTGCAACATTTAGCTAGATATAATATAGTATAGTTTTAAAAATAGAGAGAAGAAGCCAGGAGTTAGGTCTAGTGGTAAAATGTTTGCACAACATGCACAAAGACCTGGGTTCAATTCCTCAGTACCACATACACAGAAAAGCTGGAAGCAGTGCTGTGGCTTATGTGGCAGAGCTCTAATCTTGTGAAAGCCCAAGGACAGTCCTCTGGCCTTCAGTTCAAGGCCCAGGACTGGCAAAAAAGGAAATAAAAAAGAAAAATAGAGAGAAATACAGCTTACTTATGACCTACAAGATAACAATTACTTCAAAAGATTGTTAGGCAATACTTTTACAAGTTTGTAGTAGAAGACATCTGTTTTATTAGACATAGAGTATTCTACCTTAAACAAAGATCAAGGGCAGGACAGTACATCCTTCAACATGTCAGTAGATATAATATGAACCTAAACAAGCTCTCTGGAAAAAGATTAGGCAGCACCAAAATAGAATAGTTTAGCAAGAAAATTGAGGAAAACAATGTTATTCTTCTTTTCCATTGTTATGGTGCTAGCGAAACTTCCTGTGTAGACTTGGAGTAAAAGCAAGAATAATGAGAAATATGAAAATGTAATATTTTTGTAAAAGTTGTCATACAAAACTTTTGATTCCAATTTATTGTATTCCTCCTCATTTCCTTCTTGCAAGATATTTTTCCAATAAAATTCAAGTATGATATCATTGAATCCTGTAGTGGACACTTTAAGGAGTCATTTAATTTAAACTTAGGACAGGTTGTCAAGACAGATGACAGCATAACAAAACTATATGAAGTAATTCAAATGATAGTTATTTGGGTTGAAATCACTCTGCTCATCCTAGTCTGAGAATGGGCTTGGAATGGATTGGGTTTCAGATGTCCTCCAGCTCTAAAGCTTTCATGTCAATGTACTGTTCAGAAAGGCACATGAAAAAAGGAAGCAGTTATGGCTTATGAGGTGTACATAGTTATGAGTCAAAAAAGGGTCAGATTTATCATTTATACATGCTCAGTATATAACATTCTATATAAAATGACCAAACTCTGGGTCAAAATGTGCAGAGATGACATCAGCATGTTACATAGTTTATATAGAAATCTTCTTACTTAATCTCATTGTTTACACTATTCATTTAAATTATAGTTAAACAAGATTTATAAATCACATTTTAAAATATTTCCAGACTACGTTAATCTTAGGGAGCTTCCATGATTTGCATCTGTTCAGTGGAATTATTCATGAAAGTGAATGCTGCAAATTGTCTCTTTTTGCCAGTCCTGTGCTTAAACTAACTGTCCTTGGGTTTTTACTCAAGGGTACTACTTGATCCACAGCACTACTTTCTACTTTTTTTCTGTGTATGTGGTACTGAGTAATGAAACCCAGGTCTTCATGCATGCTAGGCAAACCCTCCCAGCCTACAAATTGTCTTATTTTATTAACTTCTTTGTTTCATTGTAGAATTATTAAACTTATTTTTTTTAATTACATTATTTCTGCATGTTGCTTATTATACATAGAGATTTTATTAAACTTGGATTAAAATTTACAGTTATAGGTCCTGGAATTTAGCCTAGTGGTAGAGTGGTTGCCTAGCATGCACGAAGACCCAGGTTCAATTCCTCAGTTCCACATACAGAGAAAAAAAGCCAGAAGTGGTGCTGTGGCTCAAGTGATAGAGTTCTAGCCTTGCAAAGGCCCGAGGACAGTGCTAAGGCCCTGAGCTCAAGGCCCAGGACTGGAAAAAAATAAAATAAAATAAAAATTATAGTTATAGTATGATGTGATTCATTGCATGTGGTGTCTATATTTTACATTCCATCAGTAATGAGAAATATGCTATCTGCCTTCTTCACTTTAAGAGATTGTAAATATAATTATTGGTTCAAGTGGTGAGTCTCATATCTCCAATGCAAACATAATATTTCATCATTGCTCTCCATGTAGTCTGTTGAGTACAATCATTTCTTTCCCATTTGTGTGAAAAACTATTCCTTGGTTTTTACTTTTTCCTGTTTTGGTTTTCTCCAAGTTGTGCCTTTTCTGCACATTCTCTGGTAGTTACCAAGATTTTCACAATGGAGATTTTAAACTTCCCTTTTTCCTCATATACAAGGGTTTTCTTTCCTATGTATTCCCAGAGCACATGTAATAATGTCTTAGAACATTTGGGTTTACTATATCAAAGTTGCTGCTGGCATATTGTGAGAACTTGTTCACCCTGTTGTGAAAGATCCTTTCACACAGTGAGCAGTCATTCAAATTAAATACTTTATAACTTCCCCTGTCAGGTTCATTCCATTTCCTTGCTTCAAGTACTATTTAAATCAAATGAGTTTAACTATCATCATTCTGACTCATAAATCTACTGCCTACTCTGTCTCAGAATGCTAGCAAGCATTCTAATTGTAATATCCAAAATTTATTTCCTCATTGCATCCAAGCACATTTGTCCAAGGCATTATTTTACTAGAATGTAAAAGATAAGATTTTTATTTTTAAGATTAAGATTGACATTTGCAACTCTCATTCACACCCATAAACATCCCAACTATATCCCCTGTTATTTCAACCCAAAGAGAGTAGATTGTTTTCATATTGTGACAATTTTACAACCTGGGCTCCATGCTTAAGATAATAAATAATGGAATTTCGAGTGTTTCTTCCTATGCAATGATTTTTATATCAGTAGTACATTTCAAAATCTTTCCCACTTTCAATCAAAGCATGTTATCATTAGTTGATACAATTTATAATGCAATATAGATACTACGACCTTCTATACTATTTCTTAAAGGATATGCATAACTTGATTTTGATTATCTGCGTGTAAGAGAGTCATAATCAATAGGTCAGCAGTATGTTTGTAGGTTCTTAACAGGAAAGTGAAGACACTACACTTACTATATAAAATTTTTGTAACAAAATTAAATTTGAAGGTCAAAATACGATACTTTTGTCTAGAAAGTAATGGATCAAATATTAACTGTTTTTTTAAGACTGAATGGGACTGTGTGAAGTTGAATGCAGCACATATACATACATAAATATGAATCTTAGTTCTATTCATCTAATACATTGAATTAATTTATTTTTACATCTTATTATCAGCAGTGAGAAATTCTAGAGACTTTCATATCTATAGATGCACTAAATAGCATGAAAGTTATAAAGGTTTATTTGTGCTTACTAGTTAAAGCTGATCATGTGTAACTTTAATTAAATGTGGGAAAATGTGTTTTCTTTAATGCTGTAGGGTAATTGGAAAAGATAAAAAGAATGTTTGATAATGAAATCGTTTTCTCACCAAGAGACAAATGCAAAGTATTATGAATCACATTTTTAATACGTTTTATTCATTTTAATAGAATATATGGCCTCAGTGCTTCTTTTGCTACCAACATATTAATGAACCATTTTCCTTCCTATTATGAGGATAACAGCTATTCTAATTAAGAATTAGTTTACTGTCAAACTCAATTTATACTTTTAGAAAATGTTGCTAAAATTCATTAGTAATCCATTTTCATACCTGCCCTATGTCTTATCCTAAATTTTACTTGGCTTAATATATTTTATAGATTTAATAAAATACATGTTCAAAAATTCATCACAGGATTTTAAGCAAAAGTAATATTTGAAGGTATTATGTTGATTTTTTGTTTCAAGAAAATATTTCTTTCCACCAAAATATACTTAATTGCCAGGCATGCTTAATGTTTTTAATATTTTATTTTGTTGGTGCATACAAAAAATCTTATTTTTCCTTATGTTTTCTAATAATTCAAATAAAGATAACTTATTGAGCTTAAGACTTTATTTTTTATTTTCTTTTTAGCAAAGATACATCAGATGATAAATTTGTTGAAGATGGGCTCTATTTACACTTAGTTTCTAAATTTTACAGCTATAACTGAATTATTTAAAAATGCAATACCAGTATAAGAAGCCAGAAGTATAGACCAGTGGTCAAGTAGTGGTGATGCTAATGGAAAACTGAGAGAGAACTTTGTTCTTCCCTTTTACCTAGTAAAGGTTTCCAGCAACCTTTTTATTCCTTGGCTTGTACAGCATGCCAGTTTCTACCTCCATCTTCCCATGGCTATTTATCACATGAGGTTGTATGTTTCCAAAGATTTCCTGCTTTTAAAAGGACACCAGTTAAGTGGATATGTGGTACATTCTAATCCAGACAACCACATCTTAACTACAACTGTCAAGAGGCTATTTCTAAATCCTGTCAAATAGTGAAATCATAATTGAACACAAATTTTGGGAGAAACCATTAAAGTGAAGGGAAAACTACTAAACACAAGAAGGTTACCCTTCCTTTTCTTTGTTTCTTTCCCATTCATTGAATACATTCATCATATTTCAGTTCCCCTACAAGTCTGAGTATTTGTTTCCAGACAATTAAAATCTATTCATTTTCTTTCTGTGGATCCCCTGAAACTTTAAGATTTTTATTCATTTAATTTCATCTTTCTGCCCTTTATCCTAATTGGTAGATGTATTTAGTGGTATAATCTTCATCAGACTCTTTGTGGATTATCAGTGAATGACAAGTGTATCAATGCTATTAGACAAGTATTTATTAGACTTATATTACTCAACTTTATTATTTATATGGATAGATGTTATTGACTTAATGAGATATATGCCTAGACTCTCTGGAAAATATTTCCTAGTTACCACAAGGTCTTTTCTCTTGGACATGCTGTAGAATCCTCTGCAATTCATATCAAACACTTTGCAATTCATCATGTTCTATTTCTATTTTTGCCTAAAAGTCCATTTCTTAAGATATCACTTCTCTAAATTTACTATAGAAGGAAAGGAACAAACAAGGTCACTTTCTACATCTTGCTTAGAATTATTCAAAGGTAAACTTCCAAGCTCATTGCTTTTCTGTCCTAGTTTGCCTAATGCTACAAAACAATTCAGCCAATATTTGTTTGTCATAAAAAAGAACATATTTGGGGTGCTAGGAATGTGGTCTAATGGTAGAGTGCTTGTATAGCATGCACGAAGACTCGGGTTTGATTCCTTGGCACCATATATATAGGAAAAAAAAGAAGTGGGACTGTGGTTCAAGTGGTAGAGTGCTAGCCTTGAGAAAGCCCAAGGAAATTGCTCAGGCCCTGATGTCAAGCCCTGGGATTGGCCAAAAGAAAGAGAAAAGAACATGTTTTTATAGTACCAAGTTACATTTTCATCAGATCTAAATGTGGTCAAACACTACTAGCATTCAAACCGCAACTCTACACACATGCTTTTGCAAACAGTAATTATTTGTTTAGCTTTTCTAACCTTTCATCAAGTCCTGTCAAGATCGGTGTTAATATCTTTATTCATAATCAAAAGACCCTTGAATCCAGAAAAAACTACCATGTATGAATTTCCAGAATTATATAATTCAAAACTCATCTATTTAATTTTAAATATTTGTTTTATAACCTTCTACACACTGGTATCAAAATCTTTGCTAGTCAAGTTGCTCTAGAGAGACAGAGACAATGACAAATATATACAAATAATATATATTATTATATATTTGTAATCACTATATAATATATTGTAATACACTATTACATATAATTTATAATAATATATTAACATAATACACAACTATGTATCTACATATATGAAATTTCAGGTTAGAATTATATATAGAAAAGATAAATATAGACATAATTCTATTTATTTTCTGGATTTGCCACACAGTTGTGGTTAACAAATTTGAACTTAGGATTCAAGTATAGAAACTCAAGTAGAAGTTGATATTGCAGCCTTAAGACAAAATATTTTCAACTTTTCAATCCTCAAATTTCAATTGTGAGATCCTCAATTGATGGGCTAAAGCCTATCTTTTTAGGGTAAATCTCCTTTATGAAATTTTCAATGAATGTACATATTATCCATTACAAAATTCTTTCAGAAGAAGATCTACGAGTATTTGGTCAAATGATTATTTTCCATAGTTTCACAAGATCAATAGGTAACCATTATGCACAACATTTAACTTTATTTTTAATATGTATATTTAATGTTTATTCTAAAAATAGCTTACATTTCTGTGAATCACTGAGAAGTATATGATTTTTCAAAATGCTAATACTGAGACAAATCTAAAATACTCCAAAATTATAGCAAACACCATGAGAAAAATTCATTGTTTGCCTAAAATTTGAATTGTTTTAAAATTTATTCTTTTTCTTATAAAGTATTCATTTCAACTAAAATAAGCCTAGCAATGTTATTGCAATTTTTATCTTACTTTCATTGATCCAATGGTTGGCTTAGTTCATAACCATCTTCCCTTTTTCTAGTTAAAAATAGATATATGAGAAGCTTTGATTTCATTGAAAGACACTAAGATTGACGAGCAATTTTATAACAATTCCCTCACTCTGTGTATATTGTGTGTGTGTGTGTGTTGTGTGCACTCTAACTAGGCTAGATGCATATACTTTTTTATAGAATATTCTTATATACATCTGAATTCATAGCTTTATCTGAAAGCTGAGCTATGTGGCTAAGAAAACATTTGATAATAAGAAGTTATTTTCTACCTCTAGTTTTAATTTTACAGATTGAAGTTTATTCATTATTTAATTTGATCGATGCACATTTGTTTACACTATTAACTCAGAAATATATAGCTCAGAGTACCTTATGTATGTTATAAATTATATGTATATGTAAATGAAAACATTTTTACAAAGTGCAAATAAGCAAATAATAAAGGAATGTTCTTTTAACCTTGTTACTTTTCTAATTACTGTACCTGAGTTGGCCATTCAGGGAATACATGTTAATAATTTTGCATGCCAGAGGCCTCCATGTGTTAAATGAACAGTTTTTCTTGGCATGCAAAATAGATGGGATGTGGAGAGAAATTTTCTGAAAGACTGCCTGAGTAAAACCATTACAGTACTACTGTTGTTGCATTTTAAATCATGCAATGGTATAATTAATACCATAAATCTTATATAAGGAATTATTAGACCTCTGGATGAATACCACAAAAGTCTCATTATTATGTTTGTTCCTTGTGGATGGCTCTGATGGTATTATAATGCTCCCATCAATACTTTCTTCTGTTAATAACCTTCACTTATGTATGTTACCTTCTCATTAGAGGAACATTCATAAGAAACAATCTTTCATTAATCATGCCTAATGTTGTCAAAATGGTATTGACACACCAGACAGAGCAAAGTGGGATAGGAATACATCCCATTTCTTATCTGTGTTCTCTAAATGAAAACACAAACATCTAATTCTATTGACAAGTTTAAAGCACTTGTAGTCATTGACATTGAGGCCTCTTCAACTTATCCTCTATTTCAGTTCCATGATGATAATTAGGATGAGAATGAGAATGTAAATGAGGATGAGGATGACAGAGATAATTATGATGGTGACACTGTTTCCTGATGCACAATCTGAAATAACTGAGCACACATGAGATACAACATGAGATATAAGATAGCTTGGCATACAATGTTCACTAGCAATTTTTCTTTCTCCATTTTTTTTAAAGTGTATTTTATTGCCAGGGTAATGTAAAGAGGGGATACAATTACATTTGTTAGGTAATGTGTACATCACTTCTTCAACACTGATACTCCTTCCCATGTTTTTCTCTCACATCTAAACTGCAGCATTCAAGAAACATATATTTGAAATGATTTTACCATTGTCTTCAAAATCTTCATAAGCTTCTTCATATTATTCTCCTCGTGGCAAATGTAATTCAAAGTCTGACACTTACAACTATTGAGAACACTTGAATGAAATGTATTTCTTATCCATGTTGCTTCTATGGTCAATGTCACACCATTTTCAGGAGACCATTCACCTATTCCTCTGTACTAGGGAGTGAGCAGATAGACACAGCTGAGGCACACTTTGTTCCAAGGTAATTACTTGAGATTGTTCTGTGCACACCATGTTAAAATGATCTCACATATGGTTTATTAATTTAAAGAACATATATACTTCCTAATTATATATTATAATGGCACCCCATGTACTTCTGTCTCTCCTGCAGAAATTCGTATTCTCCAGTGGCTATAAGTCATTTTTTTATTGTTGCTGTTTTTTGTTTATATTTGTTTTGTTTCCTTTTGCATTTAGTCAGTCAAAGGGATTGAACTGTGGGCCTGGGCACTCTCCCTAAGCCCCTCAGGGCAAGGCTACTGCTTTAACACTGAGCCAATTCCAGTTTTCTGGTGGTTAATTGAGGAAAAGAATCTCATAGTCTTTGGTACACTTACAGCAGACATAAACAGCTCAGTGTCCACAATGCAAACAAAAAATGGAAGCATTAAGCATTAAGATGGAGAATAGGACATCGGGAAAGAAAGATAAAATTCAAGAGCTGGAACAGAGAAACATCAGTATGGAGAAATGAGTCAGAATTCACTCCAGGACCTGGCAGATGCACCCAAGATATTTAATCTTATAATACGGATTGAAGAATGGGTGGAGTTTCATAATAAAGGATGAAACTTTTATTCACCAAAATCATAGCAGAGATTTCCCCAACCTCAAAAAAGGGAAAATACTCACATTATTGAAGACTTCAGAACTCCAAGCAGGAAAGCTCCTAGAAGGAACTCGTCTAGACACATCATGGAAAAACATTAGACCCGAATAATAAGCAGCTGATTTTAAATGCCTCAAAAACAAAAAAAAGGGGCTATACTACATTGGGAAAAAAATAGAATAACTTCAGACCGATAGACGCAAACCCTAAATGCAAGAAAAACTTAGAAAAATATCATTCATGCCGTGAAGACCAACAACTGCCAACCCAGACTGATATATTCAGCAAAGCTAGCATTTACATTTGAGAGAGAAACAAGAATATTTCATTCGAAAGAGAAGCTATCCAAATACAAGCACGCTACTACATCACTACTACACTACATCACTACTACACTACATCACTACTTCACTGTTGGTGGGAGTACAAACTCATTCAACCACTATGGAAAGAATTATGGCACTTCCTCAAAAGACTGAGGCTGGCCTTCCGCACCAGGGAGACCACACTGCCCAGCACCACGTTGGATCTCGGCTCTCCTCGCTGGGAGGGCTCCCTGCAGGCAGGGCACCTGGCCGGGGTAGTGGCATCTTCCCAGGCCAGGCGGAGACACGGGCGACAGAAAGTGTGGCCGCACTGGACGGTGACCAGGACCATCAGGGTGTCCAGGCAGATGGGGCATCTCACCTCCTCCTGGAAGGCTCAGGCCAGCTCAGCTTCCATCTTCGCCCTTCAGAGAGCACGGAAAACGCCCCCAAGGGCAGCTTCTCCCACAGGGATCCTCAGCATGCACCGCACCGGTAGGCCAGTTGGGAGCGCTGTCCAGCCGTCCGGACCAGTGGCTGCAGCGGGATCTTCTCCACACAGGGAGGCCAGGAAGTGGCCTTTTATCGACCTGGGCGGGGGGCGGAGCCAGGGCAGGGCTTTGCACCTGCGTGCCAGGCGCTGAAGGTCAGGCCACCCACCTGCACATGCAGGCAGGGGCCCAGGGGGCCAGGTGCGGGCAGGCCCCGCCTCCCCTGCACCTGCAAGCTTTGGGAAGGTGGCCTCACCAGTTGCTCCAGCCAGGACTGGCGCCCTCCCTCCTGTAGAGCTGCTGCTGCTGCTGCTGCTGCTGCTGCTGCTGCTGCAGACTCCATGTTGGTTTGTTCCCCTCAGGCACACTCTCTCCCAGAGCCCTCTGACTGTGTGAGGGGGGAGGGGCCGGGCGATGGGGAGCCACAGAACCCGAGGGCGCAAGGGTGATGCAAGGCTACCGACCCAGCCACATGCAGTAAGCCAAGTGCGAATGCCCAGGGAATGGAAGAGGTCGGGGAGGGGGGAGTGGAGGGGTTGGGTGAGTAGGCTGAAGGTGGGGGTGGGGAGGGAGCCAAGGAGTGCCAGGATGCCAGAGAGAGCAAGAGGAAGGAGGGACTGGGGAGCACCTGCAGCCGAAGACCCTCACTTCTGGTCCCGAGGTGCCCGCCAACCTCCATCCCTTGGTAGGTCTTTAATGCTGCCCATGGTGGTCTCCCCCCAGGCCTCTGTGGGTGGTGAGAACCACGCCTCCTCGGGGCTCCCACCTGGAAGCAGAGCGTGTTGGGGGGGGACGCCAACAGGGAACTGCAGACCAACCGGCAGACCGGACCCGGGACCCGCTCCGGGACCATGGACACTCGTGGCCTAGCCTCGAGACCCCCGAGGCGGTCCAGGTGGGGTGGCTTCCCCTGGGCCCACCTCGAAACCAGGAGGGCAGACCCCACCTGCCCCAGAGCAGTGCCGAGAGGGGCCCCCGGTGGGCCTGACCGGACCTGCCCTGCTCCCTCCCCCGGGTCTGGATGGTCCTGGAGAATCCTGGGCCTGGGCTCTTTCCCTAGGCCAAAGGTGTGCCCCTGGAAATGAAAGGCTTGACCGCGAAGTGGATGGAGCCAGTGGGATATCTCCAGAGAAGGCAATTTCTAGCCATGTTCATGAAAGTCGGGTCCCATGGTCGAGATCCAGAAAGACCCCCACCCTCCCCAGAGGCCACTCTAGGTAGTGATGGCTCAGAGGTGACGTGGTAAAGAGGCCAGCTGTGTGGCAGGGGTCCCAGCTGGTAGGGTACCTGGCTAGCGTCGGGCTTCTTTCTAGCCAGGCGGAGACACGTGGGTTAGATTGTTGCCCTTGATGATGTATGAGTCCTGTACTCCACTAGTTGGAGTGAGAACTAACTGTGCATCAGCACACAACCTCAAGGACCGACAGGACACCCTCAAGGAAAATCTCCAAACTCTTACATTGTCAACCGCTGAATTAATTTGGTTGACAACCACATGTATACACAGATTTCTTCCAGTCCCTGTTGCAAACCAAATAAAATCTGTCTGTAATGACCACAGAGCGATCCTACAGCAATAGTGTTCATTTCGTAGAAAAACGCAAGGACAAATCACTGCATATATAAATTCACAGAGGTCTTAATAATCCCCAAAGGAAAGAAGAAGGAAGGTAGGAGAGAAATGTGGCTATCTCATGAAATGACACCTGAGGAGATAGGAAATATTCAAGGAGATGTTTGTGAACATGACTTAATCGATTAAAGCAGAATTTCAAATGTAATTTTATGAATATAATCAGTAAATTACCAAGGAGCTCCTGAAATTCAGAAGAGAAATAGATGAAAACATTAATTTGCTCATTGCAGGTGTGATCAGCTCAGTGTCTGCAATGCAAACAAAAATGGAATCATTAAGCAATAGATTGACTGAGATGGAGAATAGGATATCAGGAACCGAACATAAAATGCAAGTGATGTAACACAGAATCATCAGTCTGGAGAAAGGACTCAGAATTCATGAAAAACAACTCCAGGACCTGGCAGTCGCAGCCAAGAAATCTAATCTTCTTATAATAGGGATGGACGAATGGATGGAGTTTCTTAATAAAGGAATGCTACACTTATTCACCAAAATCATACCAGAGAACTTCCCCAACCACAAAAGTGAAAATACTCACATTTTTGAAGGCTTCAGACCTCCAATCAGGCAAGCCCCTAGAGGGAACTCACCTAGACACATCATAGAAAACCACCAGACCCGAAAACTAAGGAGCTGATCTTCAATACTACAAAAACAAAGAAAGAGCTATACTACAATGGGAAAAAATTACAGTAAGTTCTGACCTCTCCAGGAAAACCCTAAATGCAAGAAAAGCTTCAAAAAATATCATTCATGCCCTGAAGACCAATACCTGCCAATCCAGACTGGTATATCCTATGAAAGTAGCATTTACATTTGAGGGAGAAACAAGAATATTTCATTCCAAAGAGAAGCGATATGAATATATGCACATTAAACCAGCATTGCAAAAATATTAAATAATGAAGAACTAATTGCAGAACAGCAAGAACCCCATGAAGAAGGAATCACCTATAAATCACTAAACACAAAAGGTGAAAAAAGAGAAAGAAAGTAATAAAAATAAATTATGACAAAGGACAATAATTTTCCTAAATGTGAACAGACTGAACAATCCAATCAAAAGACAGAATAGCAGACTGTTTTAAGAAACAAAACCCATCCATATGTTGCCTCCAAGAGACCCACCTCTCTGCCAAAGACAGAAACAAACTCCAAGTGAATGGATAGAAAGAGTTTTCCACTCAAACCCACCAGGCAAAAAAAGCAGGAGTAGCAATCTTAATCTCTGATACAAATGATTTCTCAATAAAATCAGTGCATAAAGATAAAGATGGCCACTACATATTAGTAAAGGGTACAATCCATACCCAGAATATTATTGTTATAAACATTTACTCCCCCAGCACATGGAACATACTCCAAATTAGATCACATAATAGTTCATATAGAAAACTTAAGCAGATAAAAGAGGACTGATATAATCCCACAGTGGAGTCAGACTAGTTATGAACAACAAAGTAAAGTCAAAAAACATTCAAACATCTGGTTGCTGAACAACAAACTTCTGAATAACTCCTGGGTTACAGATCAAATCAAAGGAGAAATTCAAAAGTTTCTTAAATATAATGACAAGAGAAATTACAAAGGAAGTTAAGAGACAGCAAAGGCAGTTCTAAGGGGCAAACTTATTGCACTAGGATCCCATATTTAATAGACAGAAGCAGAGCATGTAAATAACCTAAAGAAGAAATTGAAGCACCTAGAGGTGCAAGAAAAAGTTAATTTTAAGACAACTAGAAGAACAGAAATAACAAAAAGAAAATCAGAAATATCAGAGATTGAAATAAGATACACTATACACAAAATTAATAAATCCAAAAGTTGGATCTTTGAAAGAGTCAACAAAATTGACAAATCCCTGGCAAGGTTAATCAAAAAAAGGAGAGGGGAGACTCAAACAAACAAGATTAGGGAACCCACTGGAACTATCATGACCAATATCCAAGAAATTCAGTCCATTATGAAGAAGTATTACTAGGGCCTAAATTGAAAGAAACAAGAAAATCTAGTAGAAATGGATAATTTCTTAAATAAATATAGGCTACCCACATTGAACAATGATGAGGTAAGCAAACTGAACAAACCAATTTCATACAATGAAACATCAGAAGCAATCAGAGAAATGCCAACCAAAAAGAGCCCAATTCCAGACGGTTTCACTATGGAATTCTACAAGATGTTTAAAGATGAAGTAACACCTATACTCTTGAAACTCTTCCGAGAAATAGAAGCAGGAGCAATGCCAACCAAACTCATTTTATGAAGCTATTATCACACTCATCCACAAACCAGTGAAAGACCCAACAAAACAAGAAAACTACAGACCTATCTGTAATGAACATGGACACAAAACTCCTCAATAAAATACTAGCCAACAGAATCCGGAAACAAATTAAGAAAAATACACTGCGATCAAGTAAGCTTCATCCCACAGCTGCAAGGCTGGTTTAACATTTACAGATCAATCAATATAATACATCATATCAATAGAGCTAAGGATATGAATCATATGATAATTTCTCTGGACGTGGAGAAGGCATTTGACAAACAACATCCATTCATGTTGAAAGCACTAGGAAAAAAAAACAGGAATAAGAGGTACATTCCTTAAAATAATTAACGCTATGTATGACAAACCAATAGCCAATATTATACTAAATGGTAAAAGACTGGAACCATTTAACTTAAAATCAGCTACTAGGCAGGATGCCCACTCTATCCACTTCTCTTCAATACAGTGATGGAACCATTAGCCAGAGCAATAAGGCAAGAGAAGGACATCAAAGGGATCCACATAAGGAAAGAACAAATTAAACTGTTTCTATTCCCGGATGACATGATCCTCTACCTGAGTGACCCAATAAGCTCCACTCCCAAACTCCTAGAGTTAATAAACCACTTTAGCAAAGTGGCAAGATACAAAATAAACTTGCAAAAGTCAGTAGCCTTCTTGTACACCAACAATACGCAAACAAAAGGTTAAATCAAGAAAATGATCCCATTTTCAATATCCCTCAAACGAATAAAACACTTATGAATTAAATTAACCAAGGATGAAAAGGAATTATTTAATGAAAACTATAAGAGCTATAATGAAAGAAATTAAAGAACACCAGGAAATGGAAAGATATCCCATGCTCATGAGTAGGGAGAACCAATCTAGTGAAAATGGTCAGTCTGCCAAAATTGACATACAAATTCAATGCAATCCCCATCAAAATCCAAAAGACATTCTTTACTGAAATAGAAGATTCAATCCAAATGTTCATATGGAACAAGAAAAGACCTAGAACAGCCAAAACAATTCTAGGGAAAAAGAACAATGCAGGTGGTATTACATTACCAGACTTCAAACTCTACTATAGAGCTATAATAACAAAAACAGCATGGTACTGGCACAAAAAGAGACCAGAAGATGAGTGAAACAGAAGATCCAGAAATAAAACCACACACCTATACTCAACTTGTACTTGAGAAAGGAGCCAAAGATATACAGTGGAAGAAACACAGCCTATTCAACTATTGGTGCTGGAAAAACTGGGCAGCCACATGCAGAAAATGAAAAACTGGGAAAAGATATTTACCAATAATACATCAGGCAAATGCTTAATATCCAGTATCTACAGGGAACTCAAGAAACGAATCCCCTCAAACCCATCAAATCATTCTCTAAATGGGTAAGGGAACTAAAGAGAGACTTACCAAAAGAAGAGGTTAAAATAGCAGAAAAGCATATGAGAAAATGCTCATCATCCATGGTCATAAAGGAAATGCAAATATAAACAACCCTAATATACCACCTTATCCCAACAAGAATGGCCAAGATTTTGAACTCAGACAATGACAGATGCTGGCGGGGTTGTGGAGAAAAAGGAACCCTATTTCACTGCTGGTGGGATTTTAAGCTAGTTCAGCCACTCTGGAAATCAGTGTGGAGGTTTCTTAAATAACTGAAATTAGACCTTCCCCATGATCCCACCATACCACTTCTGGGCATCTAGCCTGAACAATCCAGATGCCTTACTGCAGATGAATGGATACAGAAAATGTGGTATATATATACAATGGAATTCTACATAGCCAACAGACAAGATAAAATAATGGCATTTGCAGGTAATGGATGAATCTAGTGCGAATCATGTTGTGTGAGAGAAGTCAAGACCAAAGGAACAAAAGGCACATGGTATCTTTAATATGTGGCTACTAGATCCAAACAGTGCAAAAGCAAGGACTCAAGATTTTCATACCCAATGTTATGGGCATGGTACTGGAAATATAAACATAACTATATAGACATAAAAATTTATTATGACTCTATAGACATAATGTTTTATTACATAGATTAATATGTATATATGACATACAAATCCTCAGCCTAATTTTAATTATGTTCTAAAATCTAAGTGCCAGTGACTGTATATAGAGATTTCCTTCTTGAATACTTGTTTGTTAAATACATCATTTAAAATATGATGTAAAAATCAATGTAAATACATTCTTTAATAAAAATCTCATTGCTTTGTCTCATTAAACAAAACACAACATACTTAACCTGAAGTAGTAATCTGTAAGGCAGAGATTTCCTTTGTCAGTGTCCCAGATATAAACTTATGCAAGAATATTGAATAGAACTGAGGGAACATTTTAAAATTTATTCTGGGGGGGGCATTCCAGCCAGTTGGTACTGTCACTCTGTTTATAATGGTCAGGAAATTCCTTTGTGATAGTGTAGAATTTGGCCAAGAATGTGAGGGGAAAAAAAAGGAAAGCTCCATATCAGTTTTGGGATTTCCACCAGTTCAAAATAAATAAATAAATCACTAAATGAGGCATTGCATATCATTTCTGGGTAAATCAAGGGAAAGATGTGGCTGATCTTGTTTGTAGCAAATGTCTTCAGGATGAAAGTTCTGTTAACTACAGCCATTGACACTGTAGTAACAGGATTAGTGTCTTTTACCTACATTGTCTGAAGATTTCTTTCTGACTGTTTTTGGGAAAAGGGCAAAGACTGAACACTTACCTTAACTCATGCTTAAGCTAGTAAATTTTCCAAGACCTATCTAATCACAGGGTCCACAATTAAATTTGTCTCCAAGATACAGAGCTTCATTTCCTCTTGATAAATAAACCTATTCTTTTGGACTAAGTGAGTTTACCCTGGAGTTTGTTGACTAAATGAAGCTGTAAATTAAATTTAAAGCTTACTGCTAGATCTATGGTTCAGCGAAGTGGTTTCAGAAAGCCTTAACTCTAGAAGCAAAAAAATAAAAATAAAAGTCAAGAATTATTTACACATAGCTGCTCCTAGCCAGGAAACCTCAATTTAGTTTCTAAAGAAAGAGTGGAGAATCTTAATAAAATAGATAAACCATGTATAGCTGCTTAATTTGAAAATAAATGGAAGAAATACACCAAGCTGGAGGAAAGTTGGAAGTCACTGGGGAAGCTGAGGAAATTACAACTAACACAAGTGTATAAAAATCTAATATTAGATTTTGTGTAAAATCACGGTGATATAGTGATACCATAAAATTTTCCCCTATTTGAAAAAATAAATAAATAAAAATGTTAGTGGAGTGATTATTTATGCTCTGAAAACATGCTTCAATCACAAAATTCAGTTCATAGAATCATCTTTCACAGAGCAGCATAATAGCTCTCTAAAAATACCTTCCAAAAAATCTAAGCTGTACTGAAAAATGGCTGTAATTTCAACTATAGAATTCTTGATTATTATTAATAATAATTTGGAATTAACAGCAAAATATGAGAAAGTAATGTTTCCTTAAATTCAATACAGATATACATAGGCATTATGCATTTTTACTGAAGAATAATTTCTTCAAATTAGCATGATACAAGGAATCAGCATTAAGAATAGTGTGCTATACAGACTCAAAGGAACTTAGGCTGAATGGTTTCCCTCCTTCGTCATAATCAGTAGAAACCTTGGGCTCTACTAGCAGAGATTTGCAATAGAGCAAAATCTTGATACATAAGGACATATAATGTGAAGCTAATTGAAAGGACTTCCAGGATAGTGAAACAAAAGCCATATAATGAATGATTGTTGTCCTTAATGTACTACGTTGTCTCTCATCTCCTTTGCTGTCCCTTGGTTATCTCATATTGGTATAGTATCTCACCTTGTTATCTGATTTATTGAATTTATTTGTATTTGGATATTTGAAATTTGATAGGGAATGGGGGAAAACCAAGACAGGTGTGGGGGTGGATACGGGTACCAAGACATGTGAAAGGGTATCAATGTATGTGAATTAATGCACCTTCTATCTGGCAAATATCATGTAACCCTTTTACTAATTACAATAAAAAATAAAAAAAAATGAAAAAAAAGAATAGTGTGCTATAAAAGTTTTGATTCCTAGATTTAAATTTAATTGACATTTCTAGCTTTAGCATTCAATAATAATTATTTACTTTTTCTTTATGTTGGTCAGTCATTTGATAAAGCACTTACACAGTGATGTTTTTTTCTAATTGTGTCGGTCATACCTTGATTTAGCGCAGCAGTGTTCAATGAGAGAAAATTCAACCGTTCTTCCAATCCCTTCCAGAAGACCGTGTTCATAACAGCTATGACAATGATCAAAACAGCCATAAGTACAACAGAAATAAAAACATTCATTCCCTTCTCTTCTGCCATGCATATCTTTCTGTCTATCTATCTATCTATCTATCTATCTATCTATCTATCTATCTATCCATCTATCTATCTGTATGCGTGTGAGTTTAGAATCGAATTGTGTGGTATGAAGTGTTTTATTTTATTCTATTTTATTGTCTCGATAATGTTTAGAAGGGTTACAGTTACATTCATCAGGTAGTAGGTGCATTACTTCTCGCAAATTGATACCGCTTCTCGTGTTTTTGTCCCCATTTCCCTCCCCCCACTCCCTCCCAATCATCTTGTTCTTGTTTTCCCCTCTTCCCTTCCCTATTTTAAATAAACAAATAAATGTATATACAATATAACAGGCAATAAAGTCAGATACAGTAAATTTTCAGCTTTATCTTCTTGAGTCCATACATTTTCCCAAACAAAAAGTTCATTAGTCCTAACTAGTTTATTAGCACATAGCTTAATTCTGTTATTTAATCAGTAAGATTGTGTGAGACAAACAAGAGCAGAGCTCATCCTATTATGCATATGGGAAGATAAGTTCTTCTTTGGGAGTGGGAGTGGCAACAGCAGAAATGGTACCAGTAACTCTCCTGCAGCTGTGTGGTATTGCAGTCGTAGTACAGTGTTATGACTAGACTAGAATGCTCTTCAGCCAATCATGTCTTTATTGTGATAGGTTTTTATCTTCTTTTTTTATTTTTTTGCCAGTCCTGGGCTTGAGCTCAGGGCCTGAGCACTGTCCTTGGAATTTTCTCAAGGCTAGAGCTCTACCACTTGAGCCTCAGCACCACTTCGGCTTTTTTCTATGTATGTGGTACCGAGGAATCGAACCCGGATCTTCATGCATGCTAGGCAAGCACTTTAACCACTAGGCCAAACTCCCGGCCCCGGTTTATATCTTCTTATTCCTCAATGATGAGGTGTCTTCTTGTTTACAAACAATCATAAGTTTGGTGTCTTATAACTATGAAACTGATCAAGCAGTAGATAATGCGTCATTCTACAAAATCTTACTGTATCGAGTCAGAAATGAAAGTGGTATTTAGAGATCAATTTTCTTTTTTTATGTCAGTTGTGGTGCTTGACCTCTGGGGCCAGGGCATTGTCCCTCAACTCAAGGCTACCGCCCTAGCCCTTGAGCTAATGTGCCACTTCTGGATTTCTAGTGGTTAATTGGAGACAAATCTTACATTCTTTAGTGCCCTGGCTGGCTTTGAACTCTAATCTTCAGATCTCAGCCTCCTGAGTAGCTAGGATTACAGACATGAGCCACAGCACCCGGCTTCTCGATTTAATTTTCTATGTTTTTTAGGCTAACAGGATTGTAGCCTATATCTTTCACATGCAAAATCTGTGTATTCACATGGCAACAGCACACATGCAAAAAATTCTAAGTGCTCTTAAATACTTAAATATTTGTATATCTTGCTTCTGTAGCACAATACAAAAAATTTTATTTTATGACTTTCTGTATTTTGTCTTCCCAACCATTTAACTTTCTGAGAAATGAAGTCCTTTGGCCAAGAAAGTAATGTGCCCCACAGCTAGAATAATGAAAACCTCTCTGACTCTTAATCATTTCTGGCAGTAAGATTGCTTGTTTATTCTATAGACACATATAAGAATTGGTTACTTTACATTACTGTTGAAGTCTTAAAAAAATTACAGTGAACTATCCAAAAAGAGGTATCCTTTGGACTGAAAGCTACTATAATTTTAAAGCTTTTACATTTCTTAAAGTGAAACGATAAACTACAGAATACTTTTTATAGGTTCAAATAATTCTCCTTTATAAAATGTGACTTGTTTCTCTGACCTAAAGGTCAATTGTCTTGGGTCTTTTTTAAAATTCTGGATGAATGAATTTTTGAACTAAGAATCATATTATAGTAACATCTTTCTCCCTGAATACTTTTCATTCAGTTCTCAGATATCTAGTTCAAGGAATATTTGATTAGAGACACTTTGGAAATTCTCTAATGTTACAGCTGTGTATGTGAAGAAAAATGATTTTAACGAGAGCTAAGAAAAGCCACACATCAAAATAAACACTCACACTGCTCTGAAAACCAAACTTACAATAAAATAACAATGGGGAGGTGACATGATTAAAGAAATTGTGTATAATTATAACACGCATCGTTGTAGCAGTACAAAATGTCCTTTTAGGATTTCTACAGAATATTATATTGCAAGATTTCTTCTTTTGATTTAAGCCAAGGTAGATTTTATTCTTAAGTTAAAATAATTATAATATTCATGAACTTACAGTGTTTATGTTCATTTCTATCTTCTAAGATTAGTAGTTGATTTGCAAATATTTATGATGACAGTTCTGCTTAAAATTTCTTTCTTAACTAAGAGGGAAATGTGAAAGGATATAGACAAACACCCATGATTATGTATTTGTAAGAACCAGAAACAAATTGAAAACAAATTATAATTGCAAAATATGAGAAAGGCTATCAATGTTCAAGAAGTAATGTATCCACTACCTGAAAAATATGACTATAACTCCTGTAAACATTACCCAGACAATAAGAAATAAATTATAATGGCAATAATGCTAAATTAAAAATATGTCAGGGAAATGCATACAACAGCTACTTATTATGTTATTACGCTATCTGTTTATTGAAGGAGTTTTCTCATTTGCTGTCATGCTCTAACTTGCACCTGAATTATAAATTTAACTGGATAAAAGAATAACCTACCTGAAGAAAAGTACACATTCCAAAGAAAAGTACTCATTCCATATCAATGAGATATTAGTAACAAATATAAAAATCTTTGATATTTAATGAGTTGATTTTGGAACATAGGAACTAATATTCTGATTGGACAAGGATCAGAGATGGTGGAGAATATCCTTTACCATTTCCCACTTACCTATCTCATCAAAGAATGTCAGAGTGACACATGGAAGAAAGTTATCATGTAACAATAATTTACTAATACATTTTGACATATCTGTTCCTTTGACTTTGAGCACTCCTTTTTTAAAGATTACTGAATTATGATTCATCTCAAGAAACTGTAACTTGCATAACATTTAAAAGTAAAGGGCCTTGAGATCATAAATGTTTTCTAAGGGCAAGATTTCAGAAATCATATTTCTTTTCTTCTTCCAATGTCATTCCTTTACCTGAGATCATATGATTTTAAGATGGTATTTCATACCTGAAAATCTGAAACTACTAAAAGAAAAAACAAAGTAGGAGAAACATTATAATTTATAAGCACAAACAGGAACTTTGAAGAAGGTCTAAAGGGCACAGCAAATAGTAAAGAGACTTGACAAATGGGGTTAGTTTTTATAAAACTAAAAAGTTTCTGAACTTCAATGGACATGATTTCTAAATTAAAAAGACGGTCAATAAACTAGAGGATCTTTACCAAAAATTCATGCAACAAAAGCCTGATAATCAAAACATATAAGAATCTCAATAAATTAACTCCCCTCAAATCCAGTAAACCAATCAACAGACAAAAGAATTAAAAGGAGAGAAGTGAGAATGTCAGATAAACACACAAGAAAACTCACAATATCCCTGACTATAAAGGAATTGCAAATCAAAACAACCCTGAAATTTCATCTTACTCAGTGGCCAACATTGAGAATTTGAATAATAACCAATAGGTGAAGATGTGTGGGGAAAAAATAACAATGAACTGTTAGTAGGAATGCAAATTAGTACAGCCACTCTGGAGATTCCTCAGAAAACAAAACAAATACTTTTCCTATGATCCAGATATACCACTCTCCAGGCATTCACCCAGAACAATACAAGTTCCTGAAATGATTTAAAAAAAAACTTGCAATTCCATGCCCTCTGATTGACTATTCACAGCAGACAAGGTATGGAAACAGTCCAGAATGGATCAAGAAAATACACAGTAGAATTTTTTTCTCATCCATTAGACAGAATAATATTACGTCATTTTCAGGGAAATGAATGGACCTAGAAGAAAATAATGTTAAATGAGGTAAGCAAAACTCAGAAAGGCAAAATACACATCTTTTCCTCTCATTTGTGAAAGTTAGATCTAAAATACAGCTAGACGTGATATCCTGTATAGGGAGTTATGCATTTACCCACAAATAGAAAGCAGGAGGATAGACTTAGGGGAAAAATTGAAACAATTCCTCTGACCACCTAAGTACTATTTATCTAAACAAATGTGAGGAAATGGATACATGTTTGGTGGTGGTGATGTTTGTTTCTTTTGGTTATTATTGTTGTTTTCTTTTTAGAGAAGGCAAAGAGAGCCCTCAAGATTGGGAGGAAAGGTGAACAAATGTCATCATTACATAGGATATATACTATATAAAAATGAACTATGCAACTTGTGGGCAAGGACAAGAAAGAGAAAGCAGAGAAAGGGGTAACATGGTAAAAAAAAGCCTAGTACTCATTATCTGATTTATGGAAATGTCACCTTTAATAATAACCAAAACAGATTAGGTTTCTGAAATAAAATAACTAACAAAAATTCATCAATAAAATGGCAGCACTGACACATTATATGAAATGACTGTTGGTTAGCTATGTATTTTCAGTACATAATCACAGGAATATTAACTTACTGTCAGTTACATTAACATATCTTTCACTAGAAACTACAGTCTGAATGTATTTTAAAAGTTCAGAATCAAGTAGATGCAGAATAAATCTTTTCTTTGCCAGACAAGAATAAATGCACTACTTCTTTTGTATTTTGACTTTTAAGTTTGAGCTAGAAGTGCCACTGAAATCAGCTTCTGACTAGAAGAGATAAAATAAACTCTCCAAAGAGCTGAGCCTGTCAAAGTCTATGAAAAAAATCAACCTCATAGCTCAAATAATAGATGCTGAGTACAGAAGAAAAATTCAAGAGATATCTCAGTTCTTCACACATTTAAATTAAGTTTTCTTGTTCAAGCCAATGCTGGGTTTCAGCATCTTTACTTAGTCACCCTGGAGAGGAAAATGTATTTGGATCTATAAATATTAGAGTTTTCATTGATGTGACACAGAATTTCTTTTCACCATAATGAGGCAGATTCTGGTAGAAAAGAGATGAATGAAGAATACTCAGAACTTGGTTGCTATAGAAACGAGCAATGTCTTTTCCTCATGATTAGACCCTGAAGTAACTGACTTTGTCCATATATAGATATATATATATATATATATATCACAGAGGAATATTTCCTTATTTTTGTGAAACTTCTAATCTAACAATCCAGTATGTTTTCATTTTGCACTAAATTCCATTTGTTTTCTTCTAGCAGTTTCAGACTGTTATGAAGATATAAAGTTTGAGGCCCTCATCAGTTATTTGTAAAGCCATGGGAAACTGTATTTAACTACCAAATCGTACTTGTAAATTGTTTGTTTAAGGACGATGAAGTGATGATTTTCTTAAGAATACTTCCACATGTAGAATCTAATCAATGTACGTGGGGTTACACATGTGTGGATGTATAAGTGTATGAAATGGGATGCATTTTTAGAAATATCTACTTTTATGAAAACACATCTCCATCCTATCTCCTATATTTTTAGTATAAAATAACAATTTAAATTTAATTTAATGCAAAATGATTTGTTAAATGGAAAGAAATATAATGAAAGCATGTATAAAAAAGAAAAATGAAGGGCTTAGGAGCATGGCCTAGTGGTAGAGTACTCACCTAGCATGCACAAAGCCCTGGGTTCCCTACCTGGGTACCACATACACAGAAAAAGCTGTAAGTGGTACTGTGGCTCAGGTGGCAGAGCACTATCCTTGAGCAGAATGTGTCCAAGGATAGTGTGCAGGCCCTGAGTTCAAGCCCCAGGACTGGCAAAAAAAGAAAGAAAGAAAAAAAAGAAAAATGAAATCCATTGAGTTTTAAAAAACAAGGATGGTGGGTGATAAAACAGAATAATAGAGAGTGTGAATCTGATCATTGTTTATGTATGTACAGAAATATTAAAGTGAAGCCCTCTTGTATAATGGATATACACTAATAAGATTTAAACATAAAAACAAATTACTTATGTTATTCAAGACTTTATTGTCTCTTAGCTACTCTATCTTTATTCTTGCTTCAAGAGGAGAGAAACGATTTGTTTTCTACTTTTAGTCTGAATGCCAACTTCAGTTGGGTTAATTCTAAATCTCATTTCATGATTTAAGAGCTGACATAAACAGCCTTTCATTAGACAAAAGAGTGTCTGAGTACTCCTTACTCCTCTTTTAATGATAGATATAAGTTCTCAAAGTGTACGAAGTCAACAGATCTTCATTCAGCATTTAGCACCTTATCCTTCATCTCACAAATTCTATGACTAAGGTTTGCTTTATTAAAATATAGACTACATTCTCCATTGTAGGACAGATATCAGAGATTAGGAATTGTATTTTTCTCCTAAGATGATGTAGTACCTACCTCTTTTCTAAGTTGCTAGTTTAACTTGATTTTTCCTGACTCTTAACTATTATTTGTTTGGTTTCTATAAGTTAGAAACTAGCTCTATAAGTTAGCTCTAGCAATGATACTAAAATATTTTACTTCTATCTATTGTTTATTAATTGATAAAAGACAAAAATATTTTTCAAGTAAGTATACATATATTTAAATATTTTTCTCTTGATTTCTTAATAGGCTTAATATATTGATATGTCTGGGTCATTGTCAACCTTAAAGTGTGAAGTAAAATAGGAGGTTTCCTGATACTCATTTTCGGGTATGGAATGCCTTCAATTGTGTGTGTGCGTGTGTGTGTGTGTGTGTGTGTGTGTGTATATGTGTAATCATATAGATAGATTTTTAAGGTTAAAATGAGAGATAATTTGTGTCATGTCACTCTTTGACTTCAACTTATTTCATTCATTATGATAATATCTATTTCTATTATTTCATTTTACAGATGATATTATTTATTTCTCCTTTGAATCTCAATGATAATATATAGCACATATGTACCACATTTTCGTTATCCACTCATCAACTGTTGAGCACCTCATTTGATCCCTCAGTAATCAGAGCTGCAATCAACATGGGTATATGTGTATCTTTTTTGCACTAATTGATTCATTAATAGAATATTAATATATTAATCATTATGAATATAGACATGTATAACCAAGATTGATATAATAGTGTCCTATGTTAGATTTAATTTCTGTTTTTTTCTACAAACACCATGTTGATTTACATAGTGATTTTTGCTAACATAAATTACAGCAATATATGACGGGTCCTTTCCCCCACATTCCCATCAATTTTGCTTGTGCTTGTTATCTTAATATCACTATTCTGACTTGGATAAGATGGACTCTAAATGTAGTTTTGATTTATAATTTCTTTATGACTGAGAACACTGAAAATTCTGGCATTTATATATTAGCAATTTGTATTTTTCTTAAAATTGTTAATCTATGCATTTAACAATTAAGCTATCAGTTCTTTTAGTGTTTAGTTTTAAGATTCTGGAATATTCTAGATATGAATGATTTTTCTGTCCTATAACTAGCAAGAAAACCCATCTTTTGATTGTCTCTTGGTTGAGGTAATTGTTCATACTACAATGCAAAAATGTCTTAATTTGATACAGTGCCATTTGCCAATTCTCCCTCACCCCTCATTCCAACACAATTGGAGTTCTATGCAGGAAACAATCACCTGTGTGTATCTCATCCATACCCTGTGTTTTCCTATAGCAGTTTAAAAGTTACATAAGTTTTCACAAAATTGGTATGAACTTCTAACATTCTACAATAATTGTAAAGATATACATGTTTGCATCATTTATCTTACTTCCCTGCATTCTCTTAAGTTGTAATTACAGTAACTATTCTCAAAGATCATTTTTATCCATGGCTAGACTACATCACTCTAAACATCTATAGCATTTGGAGAGAAAGGGTTTCCCTTTGAGGAAGTAAAATAGATTTAACAACATTCATAGCTATTTCTTATTTGCTTATTTTCAGAGCTTTCTCATTTTGCATTGTGAATTTTTCAAGACCCTAAAAAAAACAAGCATAATTTATAACTTATTTGAGACTTCTTTCTTACTGTTTCTATATTAATTATATGCCTTCAAAAAATTTAAAGGCTTGTATAAGATTTCTCTACATATTTTAATGTCGAAATTGGAAATAATACATATAACCAGTATCAAGGGGCAAATTTCATCAAATACAAAACACAAACATATGTAAATAATAGTGAAATTGTTATAATCAATTTAACCTAAACAAAAACAAAGCAAATCTTCTAATGGGAATTCTTAATGAGGCATTCTGAGAATACTCAGAATTCTTTATTTCTTTTTTCTTTTTTTGGCCATTGCTTGGGATTGAATTCAGGGCCTGGGCACTGTCCTTTGGCTTTCTCAATGCTAGCGCTCTATCACTTGATCCACAGCACTAACTGTGTCATTTTCTGTGTTCATGGTTCCGAGGAATCAAACCCAGGGCTTCCTGCATGCTAGGGAAGCACTCTACCACTAGGATACGCTCCCAGACTCTCAGAATTCTTAAGTGGCATTCCGATTGTGTCTTTGCAGTGATTGTGTAAAGAAACTAGTATATGAAAATTCTTGGGAGGTGGAAGATAGGCTTTCACACATGAGCATCTGTGCTACAATCAACACCAAGATCGCTGCGCGTAGTTCACCACTTTTTTTCAGAGAAACCTGTCTTCAAGTGCTGCCCCATTTAAGTGGCACCAACCACAAAATGACATGTATAATAATAGGATGTCATCTATTTTCCTATTCTCATTGACTTTGTTGTATCTCATTTTTTTAAATTTGGGGGATATGAATAATTGCCTTTGTGACTTTTTTGGGGGGGTCATGGGGCTTGAACTTGGTCTGGGCATTGTTCCTGATCTCTTCAGTTCAAGGCTACCACCCTACCCTTGAGCCAAGCCCCACTTCCCATTTTCAAGAGGTTAATTGGAGATAAATTTTGTGCCCTGTGTGGCTTTTAACCTTGATCCACAGATCTCAGCCTCTTAAGTAGCTAGGATTATAGGCGTGAGCCTCCTTGCCCAGAGCCTTTGTGACTTTTTAAGAAGGGAGAAAGAATGTAATTTGATTCTTAGATTCTTCAGAAATTTTAACTACGAGGAAAGGTATGCATCAAAAATATGAAATGACTTGTGCGAGAACTTATGGGTTAGCAATTCAGAGAAATCTTTTGTTTCATTCTTTCAATTGTAGAAAATGACTTTTTGATAGATCCATGTAAATTCTTAAAATTCATGGCACCTAAAAGTTTTGGCCCAACATTCTTGGTTTCCTTTTCTTACAAACTTCTAGAATCTACCCTGGTAGGATCATCAGAACCTGTTGCAAACATAACCAAACTGTATATTGTAGTATTTCAATTAAACAGTTAGAAAGTTGTGCAAGATGACATTAGTGATATACATGTAGCCACAGAACTGTATAGTATACTATATAAGTATATATAGCATATAAGTATATATTTACATAGTATACTATATAATTACCACTATATACTCTGATGTATATTTGCAGTTTTGGGATCATAATAACCCAAAGGTAAAAATTAGTCCCCAATGTTCTTATGATTTGTGGTCTTCTCCACAAATTTATGATTCATATCTCCATTTTGCCTTTGGAAGGAAAAGAATCTATACTTACAGTTAATCTATGTGATAATAAGTTTGATAGTATACTATATATGTATATATAGTATATAAATATATACTTACATAGTATACTATGTAACTATATAGATCATTGATTAGACTTACTTTAAAAAATTTCCAGAAAAATTTATTGAATATTTAATTCAATAATATGAAGAAAATTCATATGAATATGAATATTTCAATAAAATGAAAAATATGAAGATTTGTATATATTTTAAATAATTATATGTTTGTGTTATAAGTAATATTTATCCATGGAGTGTTATCTCTTCAGATGATTCCTATCATTTACACTATAGATATTATTTGATTGTAAACAAAAATGTGCCCTATTAAATATTGAATTCCATCACTACCATTTTTATGCTACAACTAAACAGAAAAGCATAAGCCAAGCAGAATTTCATTTCCGAAGAAAAGAGTAATATTCAACTGCACACACATCAAATGATTTCACAGAGTATTTTTTTGCCAGCCATGGGGCTTGAACTCAGGGCCTATGTGCTGTCCTTGGGCTTTTTCAAGGCTAAAGCTCTACCACTTGAGACATCATCATTTCTGGCTTTTTTCTGTGTATGTGGTACCGAGCTATCGAACCTGGGTCTTTGTGCATGTTAGCCAACACTACCACTAGGCCACCATGCTCCTGTTCCCTCCCTAAATATTTTTAACTTGCTAAATCAAATGCTTTTATAGAATGTTTCCATTATCATATTTAATCCTTACAATGACTGCTCTACGTGTCTTTATTCCTTCATTTCTTTAAAAAATAGACAATCTTTTTTCATTTTACTGATGATAAAACTTGGTTTGAAAGAAGTGAGATAAGTTCCATACTCAGAAATATCACGAATAGTCACAATTATGGCTGTAATAATTCATTTTTCATTGTCAAGAGCTAGCAATATTTTAGTAAAGTGGAATCTCACTATATTCCCTGGAGAGTCTCTAATGAATGGTGAAGTTTTAACATCAAACCATGTACTTCCGTTGAATTAAAGTTGAGTACTTAGCCTGATGACAATTCAGATTTTGAGATTAATTGCTGTTCAACCTTGAGGATATTGCTTTTCTTATTGTATATTGGCTTCTTTTTCTATAGAGCAAAGATGATGACCATGTCATAAAGCTGATGCAAAAAGAAATGATCATGCCAGTATCTCTGATAATCTTGTCCTCTTTACTTCAGTGCCTGCACATTCTTTTTCTTTCTCACTGTGTTGTTCTAAAAATATTATTTCACAAACCTAAGTGTTGAATAATTTCTTTCAGAAGGCAAAAATAGTTATCAGATTATTTTGTTTTCTAGTTAACCTTTTTATTCACAAGAATAGATTTACTGAGATTCTTTTATACCTCACTCAGAGATTATGAAATCAACCCACATATGTTCTCGACTTGTCTAACTTAAATGTGTCTTTGTTGTTTATACCAGTCATTTTCTTTAAAGGGAATGGGGGATACATTAAGGATGAATATTCGGCCTACATAGTCATCTCTCACTTCCTTGGCATTTGTCTTTCCTTGACATTTTCCTCTCTCAAATTTGACACTGTATATTGCAATCATTTCAAATTCAAATACTAAAGTCATTACTGAACTTAGGTTTGAGCTGTAGGGCTACCATTCACTCAGATTGCACACTTACTTTGCATTCTTCCATTTGATTAATGTCTCTGATATTTATTTTTGATGTTAGGAATCAGAGGTTCATGAGCTTTTTTGTCTAATACTGCTCCAAACACCAGTCCATTCTGCTTCCTGATTAGAAAGAATCTCTTTGCCTCTCTGTCTCTGCCTCTCTCTGCTCCATTATCTGTCTTCTAGTAGGTAGAATTCTCTCTGTGTCTGTTTGTCTCTATTTCTGTCTGTCTCTCTTTCTCTCCCCACTCCCTTTACTCTTCTTTACTCTTTTATTCTTTGTTTTCTTTCTTTCTTCCTTCTTATCTTTCTTTCTTTCTTTCTTTCTTTCTTTCTTTCTTTCTTTCTCTTTCTTTCTTCCTCTTTTTTCCTTTCTTCCTTTCTTTCCTCATTTCCTCCTTTCTTCCTTTTTTTCTTTCTTTCTTTCTTTTCTACTTTTGTCCTACCTTCTTTTTTTGCCAGTCCTGGGCCTTGATCTCAGGGACTGGGTACTGTCTTTGGACTTTCTCAAGGCTACAGCTCTACCACTTGAGGCACAGCACCATTTCTGGCTTTTTTCTGTGTACGTGGTACTGAGGAAACAAACCTGGTTCTTCGAGCATGCTAGGCAAGCACTCCATCACTAGGCTAAACTCATGGCCCATTTTTTCTGCTTTTTTCATGTTATTAGAGATTGAATGTAGGGAATTATGAATTTTAGGCAAGTATTCTTATCACTTGAATTATGTCTTCAGTCGTGCTTATGCATTTTAGTTTTCTTCTATTTAGCCATTTGCGAAATTAAAATGTATATCATTTTACAGTATTTCCAAAGTGAAATGTATTTACTGCCTGAGTTGAGCATTTTTCCTTCATTCTTTAAAAAATGTTGACATTTTTGTTGAAACTGGGTGGAAAGAAGGCAGATTTCTTACATCTTGGAACTCCATTGTAATAAGACAATTGTCATGCCAACTATAAAATGAGTTAGAGGATAACAAACAATGAGTCATTATGCAAATTAAGGGTTTGGGATTTTTAAAAACACAATCATTTAATTATATGGAAGGGAAGGAATTAGCTACAGGCATGTTTGGATGAAGTCATTCCATCAGAATAGGAAGAGAAAAAAACACTACATGGATGATAATTTCTTCTTATTTTAGGTGAAATAATTTCAAATCTCTTTGATTAAGAGATTTGTGTGATCTTACATTACAGTACAATTCCACTTGCTGTCTATATATGCACATTAAAATTTTTTCCACAAACCATATGCCGTATGTGAGACACATCTCACAATTATTATATGAATCTTGGCATTTGGAGCTCATGTTGACAACTCTCATGTCTGCTTTTTTCTGGAATGAGACAGAGATGAAGAGCATATTTCACTTGATTCACTAGATCCTCTATTGTTGCCAGATGGCTCAATGCCTGATGACTATTAACATATCAATGGCCTGAGTCCACTTATATGTGTAATCCTGGATAAAAGGAAGGTTGGAGAAACAATAATTTCATGGTGACTTTGTGCTTAACTTAAAGTTCTGTTACAAGAAAAGAGAGAAATAGAGCAATTAGAGGGAAAATATAAATTTTGTTGATTGCTTCTTCATTGAAGAACTGATTAAGGAGTATAATAATCTAAATGTGATTTAAGAAAAATTTCAATAATTAGAAGAGGTCATTTATAGGGGCCACAATGGCTCATACCTGTAATCATAGCCACTGAGGAGGCTGAGATCTGAGGCTGACAATTCAAAGCCAGCCCTGAGATTCTTCTCCAATTAACCCCCAGAAAACTAGAATTGGTGCTTTAGCAAAAATGAAAGGTCACTCAACTAGGTTAAAAATAGTAAAGACAGCCAGGTGAGGTGGTTATGTCTATCCTCATAGACACTTGCTGGGAACCAAATAGCTGTTACTATGACATCCAGAAACTATAAGTTTCTGTAAACTGAAAGAACTTAGAAACTGTAAGACTCTGTCTGTAAACTGAAAGAATTATTGTTCCTACTACTTTTCCCACGATGGCCCAACTGCAATATCCTGGTGGGTAAAAAAGAACTTGATTTATATATCCTGCTTGGCAGAAAAGCTTGACTGCCTCCTGACCCCCTCCTCAGACCTGTTTCAGGTACATGTTGTGCAGGATACTAAGCAATATCACTAGGCAACCTGCTTTCATCAATCACCTTTCTGCTAAACATATATATTCTGCTGTGCAAAAATAAAGATTAAGACCTTGATCAGAATACTGTCTTGGTCTCCCTCCTTGTGTCTGTTTGTCTCTCTCATTCACGTCTGCTCCTCCTCAAGCTCTATTTGACTACCCTGCAGGCTGGGGCAGATACTCAGTAGGCTAAGATCTGAGGATTGTGGTTTAATGCCAGCTTGGGCACTAAAAAGTCCGTAAGACTCTTATCTCTAATAAATAACCAGAAAACCAGAAGTGTCACTGTGGCTCAAGGGGTAGGTAGTAGCCTCGAGCTGAAGAGCTCAGAGACAGTGCTCAGGCCACTACAGACCAAAAGAAAAAAAAGTAAATACATGAGAATGTAAGGTTATTGTCAATGTAAAACAGTTTTGTGGAGTGCTTACTGTATGGTCACCAGTGCTTCAGTTATTTTTTTTTTCATTTTAATCATCACAACTCATTATGGAATTTCTATAATTCTCCTTTTACACTTTGTATGAAATCATGCAAATAGCAAGAGGAAAAATCAATTAGTACTTTTAATGTAATCAGTCTTTATATTGTTATACATAAAGGTATATTTAGGTATGAACTTATTTAATTAATCTGATGGTTTATAAACTAATACAAACTATACCTTAAACTAATGCACAGTTATCTATGTCACTTGACCATAAATTTCTTTCCTCTTTAAGGTGACTTAGCTGTTTGTTAGTTCTAGAGGTGACTTAGCTGTTTGTTAGTTCTAATTTCAACATAAGAAATACACATTGGGATTATTGGAAATTCGGCTAATTAAAAATCACTTGCAAATGAAATAATTCAAAAGAAGTAGAAACAAAGTATCATTGTTCAAGTACAGACTTTAAAAATGTTAGCTATACTCTATCTCAAAACCCAGCACAGTGGCTGAACTAGTGTACAATCCCACCAGCAGTGTAGTGGGGTTCCTTTTTCTCCACAACCCTGCCAGCAACTGTCATTGTCTGAGTTCAAAATCTTGGCCATTCTTGTTGGGGTAAGGTGGTATCTTAGGGTTGTTTTTATTTGCATTTCCTTTATGATCATGGATGATGAACATTTTCTCATATGCTTTTGTGCCATTTTAATCTCTTCTTCTGATAAGTCTCTCTTTAGTTCCCTTGCCCATTTAGTGAATGGTTTGTTGGTTTTCGGGGAATTAGTTTCTTGAGTTCCCTGTAGATACTGGATATTAAGCACTTGTCAGATGTATTATTGGTAAATATCTTTCCCCAATTGGTTGGCTGTATCTCTACTTTTGCAACTATGCTTTTATCTGTGCAGAAAGTTTTTATTTTTAGGTAGTCCCATTTATTGAGTCTCTCTCCAATCTGTTGTGACCCTGATATTCCATTCAGGAATCTTTTGCCTGTGCCTATGAGTTCCAGTGTCTCTCCTACTCTATCATGTAGCAGTTTCATGGTTTCTGGTCTGACATTAAGGTCTTTTCTGGAAAGCAATGTGGAGGTTTCTTAAAGAACTGAAAACTGACCTTCCCTACGAGCCCACCATACCACTTCTGGGCATCTACCCTGAACATCATAGCCCAAGATATGATAAGGACACCTGCTCAGCTATGTTTATCTCTGCATTATTCACAATAGCCAGGCAATGGAAACTATTCAGATGCCCTACCGCACATAAATGGATACAGAAAATGTGGTGTGTGTGTGTGTGTGTGTGTGTGTGTGTGTGTGTGTGTGTGTGTATACACGCACAATTGAATTCTACATAGCCAACAGACAAGATAAAATAATGGCATTTGCAGGGAAATGGATGAATCTAGAGCAAATCATGTTGAGTGAGACAAGTCAAGACCAAAGGGACAGAAGGCGCATGGTATCCTTAATATGTGGCTATTAGATCCAAAAAGTACAAGAGCAAGGACTCAATATTTGCATACCCAATGCTATAGACATGGTATTGGAATTATAAACACAACTACAAAGACATAAAAACCTATGACTCTATAGATATAATGTTTTATTTAATAAATTAATATGTATCTATGATATACAAACCCTTAGCCTAATTTTGATTATGTTCTAAAAACTAAGTGCCAGTGATTGTATATAGAGATTCCCTTCTTGAAGATTTGTTTGTTAAACATGTCATTTGAAATATGATGAAAAAATCAATGTTAATAAATTCTTTAATAAAAATTACAAAAAGCAGGATGAGGGCAGGGGGTAAGAGAGGGAAATGGGGACAAAAACATGAGAAGGGTTAGCAATGATTGTTAAGTAATGCACCTCCTATCTGGCAAATATAATGTAACCCTTCTATTAATTACAATAAAATATATACATAAAAACAGCAGAATGTTGAGTTAGGATAATAGTTTAAAGAGTAGCCAAGGAGAAGTTCATAGAAGTTGCTACCTGAAAAACAAATGTGTTTCTAAATGCAGCTATTTTTAGGCACCATGTTAATCCAGTACAGTTTTGAAAGTGTGAGGGGAAAAAGTTCAGAACATTTTTGAAAGATTGTAATCTACACCTGAAGTGTGCACAGACATCATAATTTAAGGAATATTTTCCCTCCACGTAAGTATGACTGATGGAATGAAGGAATGAGCTTCAAGGAATACAAAACAGCAAAGAAGTATCACAGGAATACTGGGAAAAACAACTGACCACCATTTTCCACTCGATTTTCAGGAAGGATAGCATGTACTCTGGCAAAATGGAATTTTTAACACATCAATTTAATACTGACATGTTTTAAATTAAATTATTTTTATATTAAAGTCCATCTTACTTCTGCACCTAATTTTCTACAGTAGGAAGATACTGGAAGAGTCACCTTGAAAGTTTTATGTGAAGCAAGACAGTCAGTGCTTGGAGATGTGAGGTTATCCCTTTTGACTATGATTTATCCTAATTATCTTTTAATTGGATGTTTCAATAGAGTGTTCCAGAAAAGCACAGTTCCAAAAACTTCACTCATTAAAGACTTCACTAATTACATTGTCCTTCAAGACTTTTCAAAGAATTTTCCATTTTTCTCAAAGATCTTGAAATACATGAAAAGAAAAGTTTAGCCTGAAGAGATGGCAAGGCCTAGAAGAGGAAATATGTGATTGCCTATTCTTTTCAGAATGTAGATCTGCATTCAGCACAAAAGCTTCAGAAGAAAAGTCTAGTACTTCAGGAATTGGCTTCATTGACCTTCACATGAAATGAATGAGAGTCCTGATTTTCTATTTTTCACTTTACATGTTGTGTTAATAGCACTATTCTATGCTATTTATTATTGAAAGACCATTTTTCATGAAAACATACTGTCTAAATCTTGCTTAAACTGCTTTGCAGCATTTCATGAGATTAGGAGAGTGGGTTTAAGTATGTGTTGTGTTTCAGAGAGTTAAAAATCATAAATGTACTGAAATACTGAAATTCTGATATGAGTATTTCATAATGACAACAAATCATTAAGAACTGATTAAAATATGCAGAGTGAGTAATGCATTTGCCAAAGCAGTGTTAAGAGAAATACCATTTAGGTTGTCTAAGACATTTAAAGAAAAATATTAATATGCCATTTTACCTAAGCAGATAATAGAAAGCTATGAATATGCATAATTAATAAATGGCAAAACAATTTATTTAAGTTTTTTTTAATGTAAAAGAATGAATCCCTGATTTTAATTGCTCATGTCTGAATTCCCATCTATTCAAAAGTTTGATATATAAGAAGCCAGGTTTGAGAGACTAAACCTTGCGACTACTTTCTCCACTTAACAGGTAAAGAGTCAGAAGTGGACATGTGTCTTATACAGTAGAGAGCCAGCTGTGAACCTAAAAACCAAATGTCAGTGATAGGTACACAGTTCAAGGCCTAGCCCTGGCACATGTACATAAAGAAGAAAGAGGAATCATAACTTTTATCCTCAGATATGAAATCAAATATATAAAATTCATATATGACTTCCTTGAATAAATGACTAAAAATAAAGAAATAGTAAAACTTAATGTACTTGTATTTACAAGTACTTTAATTTTAATAATATAATTTAATTTATTGGAACATTAAAATACTCAAATTCTCACATGCTAACTAAAAAGAAATACACTTATTGAAAAGTTATACACTAACAAAGATGAGACTAATCATGTTGATATGTATTATAAATGTGAAAAATGAAAGTACAGCACAAAATGTTTCCAGATATATCCAAAGAGTAAATTAACTAGAAATAGGGAAAATTTAATGTAAAAATAAGACCTAAATACACTCCAAAATATCTGATCATTTTTATGAAGAAAAAGAAAGTATAAGGTTCAGTTCCATGGCTCATTCTTGTAATCCTAGCGATGTGAGAATTACATGTGCAATCCAGGCAAAAAAGTTAATATGGTCCTGTCTCAAAGAGCCAGCTGGGTATAGACAGGCTTTAATCTGGGAAATATACCAAAGAGATAGATATTTGAGGTTTATTCAGGGAATAAATGAGATGCCCAGTCTGAGAAACAAATAAAACAAAATAAATTGTGGACATGGCTTACATGGCAGAGTGTTTAACAAAAATATAGGCCTGAGATCAAACTTTAATTCAATGCTCTCAAAAACGTTTAACATTGACATAGAACATTGAGATATAGATAGATAGATAGGCAGATATAGATACAGATATGGATATAGGAAGATTTTTATAGACATAGATATACTCTAGGTGGTGTGTGTGTGCATGTGTGCGTGTGTGTGTGTGTGTGTGTGTGTGTTTATTTTGACTGGGAAGATCTCAAAAATAAATGCACCCTGGACAGAATTTATCATGTGAATATGTTAGGCAAGCATGGGCATATTCAATTAACTAGAAGGTCTTCAGTTCAGTCAGTAGAAATTGCAAGGAAGAGGATAGTGGGAAGAAAGATAAGAAACAGACTAGAAATTTCCGTACTTCTGTATGATGTTCATAAGGGCACTGGGTCAATATTCATACTGTGAAAGTAGGAAGGTTTTATGCCACATTTCTTCTTTCAATTCTGGATGAAGACACTTGGATATATTGGACAAATATTGGACAAATATTTGGAAGAGTGCAAGTTAGACATGAGTAAACCAGTTAGGATAAGACGTGGATAACTGAGATGTTGATGATTCCCTCAAGAAGGGAGAAATCTAAACAGAAAGCTAAATATCCTAGACATATTTAGAACACAGAACCCAAGTAGCTTAACAATTGACTAAATAGAAGTGGAGATTTCAGTCAAGAATGATTAGTTGGATAAAGGGGTCAGTGGTGGATTTTGTAAACTGCAGATGTCATATTCTCATCCATGTGTCTCCCATGAGACATTTAGAAATTACTTGCAAATGCTGGCTTCTCATAACTTTACATATGACTTAAAACACTACCTGAAGTGCTTGCACGCATGTGTGTGTGTGCACGCATGCACAGACACACCCACATACACACACACCTGAAAATAAACATCTCACCTCAATTTTTATTACCACATGAGGTAAAGCAGTGACTCCCCTCTAAAGAATGGATCTGACAGAATTACACACTAGTCATTTCTAAGTCATAAAGATCAATATCCTATTATCTGCCACAATTGTCTTTCCACAATTCCCACTATCACTACATTATAATCTCATTGAGGTTTTCAAGTTTTCTATCTATCCTTTAACTTTTGATTTATTTACTATTTCTTTATGTTCACTTCTCTTTGATAGGGTGTAATAAGTGGCTTGGCTCCTCAAAAAATGAGACTACTGGAAAGAACAAGAATGATAACTATATGACTGGCTGCCTCAGAGGCTTTTTCTCTCCTCTGCTTCAAGTAGGTTACTTCACATATCCATGACTCCAGACTCTAGAAAAACCAGCCGTGGCCTGCAGAGTAAAAAGGTTTAATTGCTTTGCCACATAGATAACTGCCTGTTTGGCTAAACCAAAGACATTTTTAAATTATGCATTGACCAGAAAGAGTAGCCTTAACAAATTTTGCACTAAAAATTCTGTTTGCCAGTATATAATTTGTTAACTTATACTCCTTCTTCAAATAGAGATAATAAATACCTAATTTGTCACTGTCGTAGACATCTATGAAAGTATAACAGGAAATACATTTACATGTTTGGTTATCTAAAATGTTATATCTATAATTTCACCCATGTACTTGCACATTCTTTTACTATGTTGTAATGCATAGAAGTAACCTTTGTTAGTTATTGTTTCTTTCGTCATTATCTAGGATGCTTGGGTTCTTTTGTTACTTTATTTTATTTTATTGTCAAGATGACATATGGAGGGTTTACAGTTGCATTCATCAGATAGTGGGTATATTTATTTTTGAATGTTGTTGCCCCTCCCATTTTTTTCCCATTTTCCTTACTCCCATCCTAGGATGATTCATTTATATGGCTCTTATTTTCAACAGTTTCACTAGACAAATTTCTACTTTTTTACCCCCATAATTCAATAAAAGAAAGTGCCCATTAAGATGCAATGTTTTTTCCAAATATTACAGTATATTAATAATTGTAGCTGAGCTGGAAGAATGCAGTCTTTGTATCTGCTATATAGTACAATTTCTATGATGTTACTTAGGTTTTAGAAATATTTATGGTGCTTATAAGTTTCAAACTACACAGCTCTCAGTTCATAGCTACAATTATTGAGTGGAGATCCAGTGCAAAATGCAGGCCTTATGCTTATGCAAGTTGTTTAAATTTATATTTAATACAATTTATTTACATTGCTGTCATAGAGAAGAGAGTCATTTCACCAGTGTACTGCACATATTGAGTAAACTCAATTAGCAACAAAACTTTATGAACAAAAACTTTAGTGCTCAAACTCGCTTAGAATTTCATAAATTTCAGAGAAAACCAAGGAAAAGCTGTAACATTCTGGACTCGTGGAATGTTCTTCAATTTGAAAGACTGATTTATTATTGGTATGTTACATAATCTATACAGTCTCCTTTGTTTAATGTGCTATTCACTAATGCAGAGATAAAACTTCGTGCTCCATTTGAAATCAAAGAAGATGTTTTGCTTAATCAAGAATGTAAAGGACCATTTTGATGAAAACTTTAAAACCCTAAAAAAGGAAATTAAAGCAGAACTAAGGAAATGGAAAAACTTCCAATGCTCCTGGATTAGAAGAATCAACATTGTGAAAATGACAATCTTGCCAAGGGCTATCTACAAATTCAACACAATACCCATCAATATACCAATGGCATTCCGGAAAGAAACAGAAGAGGCAATCCAAAATTTCATATGGAATAATAAAAGATCCCATATAGCAAAAACACTTCTTAGCAGAAAGAACAGCACAGGAGGAATTTCAATTCCAAACTTTAGACTCTATTACAGACATATAATTATCAAAACAGCTTGGTACTGGCACAAGACCAGGCCTGAAGACTACTGGAATAGAACTGAGGACCCAGATATTAAACGACAGACCTAGGGCCACCTAATCTCTGACAAGGGACCAAAAAAAATAGAGTGGAAGAAAGATAGCATCTTCAACACCTGGTGCTGGCAGAACTGGTTAAGCACCTACAGAAAACTAAAGTTGGATCCTTCTTTGTCATCCTGCACTAGAATTAACTCCAAATGGATCAAAGACCTGAAGGTAAAAGCTGACACACTGAAAACCTTACAAGAAGGAATAGGAGATACACTAGGCCTCCTTGGCACATGCCGAAAATTTCTTAATAAGGACCAAGAATCACAGCAAATAGGAGAAAGGCTGGATAAGTGGGACTGCATTAAACTGCAGAGTTTCTGTATGGCAAAAGACATAGCTAGTAAATTAATTAGGAAGCCTACAGAGTGGGAGAAGATCTTCACCAACCAATCAATGGAAAAAGGCCTCATATCTAAAATATATCAACAGCTCAAAAAATTGAATCACTCCAAAACTAACCTCCAAAGTAACAAACATCCCATTAAAAAATGGGCCAAAGACTTAAAGAGAGTCTTCTCTGAAGAAGAAATAAAAATGGCCTATAGACACATGAAGAAATGCTCAACATTTCTGGTCATAAAAGAAATGCAAATCAAAACAACTCTAAGATTCCACCTCACTCCAGTTAGAATGGCCAGGATCAGGAAAACGAATAATAACAGATGCTGGAAGGTATGTGGCCAGGAGGGATCACTACTACACTGTTGGTAGGAGTGCAAACTCATTCAACCACTATGGAAATCAGTATGGCAGTGCCTCAAAAGGCTAAACATAGAGCTCCCCTATGACCTAGCCATTCCACTACTTGGCATTTACCCAACCATCCAGAAATTAGGGCATACTAAATCCACTACCACAACAATGCTCATTGCAGCATTATTCACCATAGCAAAAATATGGAACCAACCTAGATGTCCCTCAGTTGATGAGTGGATCAACAAGTTGTGGTATTTGTACTCAGTGGAATTCTATGCTGCTGTCAGAAAAAAACGACATCACCCCATTTGTTAGGAAATGGAAAGTGTTAGAAAAATATCATATTAAGTGAAGTAAGCCAGACTCAAAGGAACTTAGACTCAATGGTTTCCCTCATTCGTCATAATCAGTAGAAACCTTGGGCTCTACTAGCAGAGATCTGCAATAGAGCAAACCTTGATACATAAGGCCATATAGTATGAAGCTAATTGAAAGACCTCCAGGATATTGAAACAAAAGCCATATAATGAATGATTGTTGTCCTTAATGTACTATGTTATCTCTCATCTCTTTTGCTGTCCCTTGGTTACCTCATATTGTTACAGTATCTCACTTTGTTATCTGATATATTAGATTTATTTGCATTTGGTTATTTGCAATTTGATAGGGAAGGGGGGAAAACCAAGACGGGGGGGTGGTTGAGGGGAGGGCATTGGGGACCAAGACATGTGAAAGGGTATCAATGTATGTGAATTAATGCACCTTCTGTCTGGCAAATATCATGTAACCCTTTTATTAATTACAATGAAATATATGAAAAAATAATCAGCATTTAAAAAGTCTTATGTGTACTTACACATTTAGATCTACAATGCAACCATAATCTCACGCAGTAAAATAATGATTATAAACAAATTTGTATGTTTGTAGGAAATGACCTTGAATTATGTATAATTGTTAAAATTTTTAGCATTCTTTTTATTTCAAATACTTTAAGGTACTCTATTACAAAGTGAAGTCTGAAAAATATATCAAGTGCAGTGTGTAAGCCCTCCAATGAAAGTTTCCATAACTTGAATATATATTACTCTAGGGCTTATACCAACATTTGCTTTAATTCGATCAGTTTAATTAAATCAAATAGTGTTATAATCCTCATGAGAGGGATGGCTGTACTTAGGGTAACTCCATTAGAAATACTTGAAATATGAGTGTTTTTCTAGAGTGTGTTAAGGGCTGGCTAAAAATGTAATTTTGGAATTGAAGACAAATTCCAAGCACCATTAGCAAGGCTACATTTTAAGTTTTTGCTAATCAAGAAGATGGCAAGACAGTAAACCAAAACTACCACCACAACAAATAACATTCCCCCAAACCCAAAGTAATAATATAGTTAGGTAATAAATGTTATATAGCTACAAAGTTTAAATGTATTTAACTAAAACTCATTTGTATTGGAATCCAATTGTACATTAGGAAACACATTTGTTTTGCTATTGTTTAAGACACTGAACTCTCAAGTTACCTATAGGGCATTGGACTGAGCCCTGCATTTGTTCTGTAATTATTTATTGAACTTCTGCTATCTGTATACTACTGTGTCAAATACATACTAATTCTTATGTAGGATCTATTCATCTTATTAAATATATATTGTATGATTTTCTGAAGTAGACTTCCACCCTTAATTGATGATACCATCTGAAAGTGATGCTTGACATGATTTTGTTGAACATGCAGTAACTTAATGTGGATGTGTTTAAGGATATTTTAAGAATATTGGTGACAATGGCTCATTCCTATAATCCTAAATGCCTATAAACCACTAATGAGACAGAGAGCCAAGGATTGAAGTTTGAAGCCATAATGGGCAGTAAAGGACATTAGACTCTTAGTTACAGCTAAGCAGCAAAAAGCCAGAAGTGAAGGTGTGGTTCATAAATGGTAAAGTAACAGCTGTGGTGAAATAGCTAAGCAACAGTAATAAAGTCCAGAACTCAAGATCTAGAGGATATTTTAAGGAAGTATTATATTCATTAAAGACCAAGAATATACACAATGGTTGATTTATTTTACTTTATTTTTTTAATTGTAAAGGCGATTTATGGAAAGGTTACAATTATATAAACCAGAAAATGAGTTCATTTATTTGTAAACAGTGTTACTACCTCCCTCATTTTTTCCCATTTTCCTCCTACAGATCCTCCTCTTTCCAAGCTGTATTTCCAATGTAGTATCTAGTGAGTATCACTGCTGAATTAGTTTACCCCTTTTTAAAATTTTAATTTTGTCGGGTTGTTCTACAAAGAGATTAGAGTAATGAGTTAAAATGGTGAGTGCGTTTCTTATCCAATGTGGTTTTGTCCTACCATATTTTTTCCCACTCAAGAACAAAGGGTGACCCAATGTAAGATACTCGAAAGACAGTATGTTGCCCAATGAACTTAACAACTTGGAGGGAGGGACTGAGGGAGAGGGAAAATGGAAAAAAATATTTTTTATCTTAACATTTCTGTGCTTCCTCTTTCCCTCCACAAATCAGATAAACTTACATAGAAGAAAATGGCTACAAAAATTAGAAAAAAACTTGTTCTCATCTAGTTGATTTCGTAAGCATCATTTTATACGATCATATGCACATAGTTATTAAGCTGTTTTGATGTTCTCCTAAGATATTCTCCTTTTGGTCTCACTGTATGAATGTTTAGAATCTTCTTTAATTTATCATGCCCAAGTGTAACTGTTTGTCTTTTACTATCCATTGGGTTTTCTTGTAGATTTATAGGCATATTCTAATTATTACAAATGGGGATTTTTTACTTTATTTTAATTTGAAAGAGTTGAAATAGATCACCAGAACTTAGTTTAAAATTTTTAATTTGATTTTTCCATATAGTTTTTATTGTAATTAATAGAAGGGTTACATTATATTCACCAGATAGAAGGTGCATCACTTCACATACATTGATACCCTTACTCTTGTTTGGTCCCCATTTCCCTTCCCCCTCCCCCGCCCCTCATCTTGTTTTCCCCCCTTCCCTATCTGATTTCAAATAACCAAATACGCATATATGCAACATGTCAGATAACAAAGTGAAATACTGAGATAGCCAACGAACAGCAAAAGAGATGAGAGATAACATAATACATTAAGGACAACAATCAAGCATTATATGGCTTTTGTTTCTATATCCTGGAGGTCCTTTCTTTTAGCGCCATATTATACAGTCTTATGTATCTAGGTTTTGTTCTACTGTAAATCTGCTAGGAGAGCCCAAGGTTTCTACCGATTAGGAAAAATATGGGAAACCATTGAGCCTATGTTCGTTTGAGTCTGGCTTACTTCACTTAATATGTTTTTCTGAATCTTTCTATTTCCTTAAAATGGGGGGATGGCATTCTTTCTGACAGCAGCATAGAATTCCATTGTGTATAAATACCACATCTTCTTGATTCAATCATCTACTTAGGGGCATCTGGGTTGGTTCCATATCTTTGCTATGGTAAATAGTGCTGCAATGAACATCATTGTGCTAGTGGATTTAATAATTTCATTGTGAATATGAGAATATAAATTATATTAAGATTGTAAAATAACAAAGTAGATGGAACCTGTCCACATATTTGACAGTATACACAAGTGTATGTATATATTTTCAACTCTGTTCACTGTCATTTAAAAGAATGACCAGAAGTATCGAAACTCTTTTTTATTGAATCTACTCCTTAAGTAACATATTTTTTAAAAAATACAACAGAATCTCAATTCTAATCTTATCTGTATAACTGTTCAGAAACAATATGAAATTAAATGAGTTGTAAAGAATACATCTATGAAGTCTTTTAAAATTTCCAGTTCTTCAATTCTTCTCCCAAAATGAGTTAGATTGTAACATACTGAGCATAGTCCATGGACATTTTGGTATAGCATATTAAATATTCATGCCTTTTCTAATAAAAGTCAACTGTCCTTTTACTTACAATCTGCATTAAAAGCTCATCAATACAAACGGAAATGATTTATTAAAATATTACTGAGCAGAGACAGAATGGCTCAGGGGATTGATTGTTAATGGTATATGTAGTCTTTTATTTCTAGGTCACTTCTTTAAATTACTTCTTGGCCGAGAATGAAGGCAGTTCTGTGACATATGGTGTGTGGATAGGGGTGGTGATGTCAGTCTTATTTTCAGTAAGTGCGGCCCATTTAGATTTCAATATTTCAAAGAAACTGAACTTGACTCTGAAAGCCTGTCGCCATGGATTCAAAACATCATCCAATTTACATGTGTAAAAAACATTCATGAGGAGATTAACATACCAGGGATAGAAAACAAATTCATTGAAACATTTTCAACATGAAAAAATTTTTGCATGACCTATGTGTGTAGGTTGAATCAATTTGGAAGTAAGTCTTAAAGATGAATTAAAATGCTCTTCTTCACATCCATTGCTAACTATTTTAGGAAACAAACAGGTCAGTATACGGTTAGATTCAAACCTTGTTTTTCTATTTAGGTTACATTAAAGTATATTATGAACATGAAATTTTAATTCCTAGAAAAACAAACCATAAAATGAGGAAAAAAATACTAGAATTAAGAACAATTGAGACATAGTTACAACAAATATTATTTTATGAATAGAGGAAGAAAGCAGCACTGCCTTGAGCTAGAGTAGAAGGACATATTGGCACCTTTCACTGCTTGAACTACCTCTTATATATGTAGAAGTTATAATTCATCAGGGTACAACTTGATTCCATATTTCTCAGGCTGCAGTAAAACAATGAGCAAAACTAGATTGAATCGAAGTATTGAGAATTCTTGTCTATATGCAAAGCAAATGTGATATCTGCAATCATATTAGAGTTAGTATAAAAATTTAGCAAGTTTAGTGATAAATGCTATATCAACAACAATTTATTTCCATATGCAATCTAGCTAAATACAGAGATAGTTATTTGAAAAACAGCAAAATGCATAAGCACCTGCCGTAAATCTACTGAAATATGAGATCTTGCAATAAAATATTATTTGTTATAGATGAACATTTTTTAAAATACCATATAAGCAGGAGAATATATGTACTTCGAAGGAAAGTCTATGATTTTTACAACAAGCAGGTCTTTTAATTTAATGCAAAGCAGTGCTTGTAAGAGATCTGCTATACAGTCTAGGGTGACCTTTAACTCACGATAATCCTACCATGAAATCCCAACTGCTGAGATTTCAGCATTGTTCTACACATACTTTTATGTATGACAGCTTATGCAATTTTAATAGAATCTTGTTTTTTGCAAATGGAAGAGATTAATATTTTTATATATTTTATTTTCAGGAATCTTTTTAGGAGATTCACCGAGTCAAGTAAGTGACACAGATAGTCACATTTTGTCTTTTCAATAAAAAAGCATTGTTTTGAAACCCTAGCCAAGTAACTTTCTTTACTTAACATTATGTGAATATAAGTATCTCCTCTGCCTATGAAGAAGCGAAACCCAGAATTTTAGTTTTGGATTACTGGGAAGGAAATGAAAGTATTCTATACTATGATCCACAGTAATTTTCATTGGCTTAGGACAACAAATATTTTAAAACCCAAGTAAGCATATAGGGGTTAAAAATCAATCTGTACTTAGATATCAAATTAGCATTGCCATATAATAATGTTTAGAAGCAAATCACAAATGCATTTGAAGAATGAGTTTATATATTATATACTCTTACTACCACTCTTATGTATATGGACCATGAATCCAGACATACGTTTTGTTGATTACTTTATAGACAGAGTGAGTCTCAAAGACTTTTCTGCTCAATCTGGTTTTCATCTGCTAAGCTTCTAGATCTCGATACCATGGGCAGTTAGGCATGGTTATCGGCAACTGGGTTCTGTTACTATTTTATTGCCTTGAAAAGTGAAAAAATGATAGCATAGATTAGATAAAACAAATCAAAGCCCCAGTTCTTACAGATTTGTAATTATTACAATTAAAAATGTGTTTTAATTAATTCTTGACTCTAGTGCTTTATTTCTGTACAAAAGGTAACACCAAAATTAGTTTTCCTGTAGTATTTCTATGAGCCAGAATAACACTTTTTATTATAGGACAAAAAAGCCTAATAAATACACCCTGCCATCTTTGTATTAATTACATGCTCTGTGTATGCTTAAGGTGTCTAATTTACAGAAAGCAATATTCTCCTTTATTTAGGTATCTGAATGGTGTACATATTAGTGTAATGGGCAACATACTGAGACGCTAATAGCCTTCATGCAGGGCTCTCCCCACCCCAACGTTTATGGCTGAACTATTTCCTTAGACATAATCTCACTCATTTTAATTCTGTTAAAACCATTGTTTCCTTTGAAATCATAAAAATTAGGAAAAATTTCAAACATATCTTAATTAAAAATATCTTCAAATAGATTTCTCACATACTAATCTATAGATTCCTTATTAGATTTTTATATCAATTGGCAATGCTTAAGACATGAAAATAAAGACAAAACCATAAAGTCACTATGACTATAATAAGGCCATTTTACATGAAATGTACTTAAAGTTAAAATTTAATTTAATTTTGAATGTATATTAAATTTAAAATGTGCTAATTTAATGTGCCAAATATTTGAATAGCTATAATTTCTCTTATCTTCCAAGATTAGAGAAATATCTACCAAGAGAAGAAAGAAATGAAATGTGTATATATTTGTAGTTTTCATTTAAATGAAGTTCTCTTTTCCCTCTTGCATCTGTGAAAAAATAATTTCAATAAGATATCTAATCTTCATTTTATTTTTCCAGTTATAGCACATCCAAACTTTTGATCATTAAAAATAAAAGCTTCCTGGAAGCTTCTTATTATATACTTACTTTAAGGTCAAATATAACAGCCACAATATCACTTTTGGTTAATGAATTCATTTAATTTAATTTAGTTTTTTATTTCTTTTTTATATCATTGATTTATATACATACAACAAAAGAAAAAGAATACTAGAGAAAAGAGTGGTAAAATCCTTTACTATAAAATGCAAGGACATTTTTTCAAATAAATACTCGGGGCAAAGATTACAAAGTCAGACCTGAAGAAACATAAGCTCCATGGTTTCCCTCATTGGCAACAATTAGTACACATCTATGATTCTCCTAGCAGAGGATCATAATAGCTCAAAAGCTATTATGTACATATGGCCATATAGCATGAGGCTAAGCAAAATGAACGCCAGGATATGGAAGCAAAAGGGTTTAACTGTGATTGTTTTTCTTAATGTATTGTGTGACGTTATTTGTTTTCTTTTTTTGTCCCTTATGGTTTAACTCATGTTGTTATTGTGTGTGACTTTTGTACCTGGTATAATATATACATGTTTATTTGTTTTTTGAAATAATAAAGTGAAGAGGAAAAATAAGATGATTGGGAGGGGAATGGGAGGGGAAAGTGGAAGGAAAATCATAGGAAGGAATATCAGTGTTCAAGAAGGGATGTACCTGATGAATGTATCTGTAATCCTTCTATATATCACCCCGATAATAAAATACAATCTAAAAAATTCTAAAATCATGCTTGTTTAAAGAAATATCTAAGACATTTTTTACTTTGACAATTTTTAAATTATTTATTAGATCTTCAAACTTTTAAAATGTTGGGCTGGGAATTTGGCCTAGTGGTACAGTGATTGCCTAGCATGCACTAAGATACCAGTTTGATTCCTTGGTACCACATAGATACAAGCCAGAAGTGGTGCTGTGCCTCAAGTGGTAGAGCTCTAACCTTGAGAAAGCCCAAGGGTAATGATCAGGCCATGAGTTCAAGGCCCAGGACTGGCAAAAAAGGGGAAAAAAACTTTTAAAATGTTTGAAAGGAAGCCCTAGTTTTATTTACAAACCAGTAATAAAATTGTGTTATTTGGTTGTTATATACTGGGAAAATTTCCAAAGAGAAAGTAAAATTTTGACAAAATATCATTTATATCTAGATTTTCTTATTATTCATGTCAACATCTAGACAACCTTTAAAACTTAGAACAATGACTTTATTAATGAAGTGTAAGAAATTCAAAAAAGCACCAAGGACAATAATTAATACTTAGATAGCATTTTACATACTTTTCACAAATCATATTCTGATCTCTTTTGCTGGTTCCTCCCTTAAACTCAACTGCAATCTCTGTTTCTTTTCCCAGCAGATAATATTGAATGGAAAGGGACACAGACTAAAGACCATTTTGTTAACTGTGTAGAATTAGAGAAGCAATTAAATCACCGAGTACTCCAACATTCCCATACCATTAATATAAATAAGGAAGTATAGTAGGGCATTGTTTCATGCTTGTAACCTATCTAATGTAAAGATGGAAGGTCCTACTCAGAAATTGACGAGATCAAAATCAAATATCCTTCCTAGCCACCCTAAAAAAATACAACCAAATGGCTGAGGACATTAACAGGTAGACTGCTTGCATAGAAAGCAAAATCCAGAAGTTCTGAGTTCAAACCTTACACTGCCCCTTAAAAATTGGCAATATATATGCAAATTTACCAAATGTAATCAGGAGCTGATATTTCCATTCAGAGAATTCTAAAATTCAGGAAAACTTTTGCAATGTATTACATAAAAATAATCTTTTTTTATTTTTTAGATTGAAAACCGTCTGGCCAGGAATGTGACTTAGGGAAACAGTGCTTGCCTAGAATGCACAAAGCCCTGGTCTGATTCCTCAGTACACATACACAGAAAAAGCCAGAATTGGTGCTGTGGATCAAGTGGTAGAGCACTAGCCTTGAGCACAGAGAGGCTCAGTGATAGAGCTCAAGCCCTGAGTTCAAGCCCTTGGACTAGGGGAAAAATCTATTACTTAGAAAATACACTATACTTCATGGCTATAAAGATAAAGGAATATTTAGTTCATATCCATTAAAAAACCATACTTTTGATAGTAAAGAACTACCTAATTTTAAACATGTTAATATATTAATAAATATGTATACTTAATAGAGATAAGTTTTATGACAGAATAAAATAGGAAGACGAAATAATTTGAAAAACCTTTCTATCTTGTTATGGAAGGTGGGGAAGATGGACAACTTCAGAAAGAACCAAAAAGCAATTTCCCAAATTTGTAGTTTCAACAAATGAATATCCAACACTATAGAGCTCACTTAACACTTTAAATAAAACCCTGACTCCAGTTTTAATACAATCAGACCATGCACAGAAAACAAAATAAAACCAGTTGTCTGAAAATAGATCCCATCATCACACTCAATTATAGGAAAACAGTCAGAAAACTGGCCACCAGTCTTTGTCCTTGATCTGCTGAAGCCTTTGAGTTTCCATTTCTATCCTTGTGGCAATGTAATATATTCTGACAGGTTTTACTATTATCGTTCCTGCAAACTCTCGGCAGGAGTATGCTTGGTTCATTGACTTAGTCATCAGGCAACAATTATTTGGAAAAATGGAATGAGTTTCACCCCAGGCCAATAAAAAAATAAATAAAAAACTTCAAAAAAAGTTAAGTTTCCCGAAAAGAAAAGGATCAAGGACCATACATATCAACCAGTCCTTGATTGTTCATGTGAAATAGTTCTACTACTAACCTCCCCCTTGCAGGGAACTTTGAACGTTACCAGCCTTTCTGTGCTTATTCACAACTGCTGCTTGAGTGGCTCACAGAGATTCTATTTTCAGCCTGCTGTGGGTGGGATTGCAGCTGTGTGTGTGTGCAGCTGTCTTCAGTTCAACAGAGAGGAAAATGAAAACATCATTTGACCTTAGGCCTGTGCAGCAACTTCAGACTCCATTTAGCAGAAACACTTCACTGGAGATAAATGCACACAGGTAATTTGTAAACCTCAATGCTTGTATCCCAGAGGAATTGTTGTCAACTAGTTCAATCCCGAAGAAGGGAAAAACATCTAGAATTACATTTAAATAAACTGAGTAGGATTTTATAATTGTGAAAATTCTGAACTAAAATTGAATCATCAAATGAAGTGGCGAATTCTTTTCCAGTGAGCACATATAATTTCAGCAACTGTTTTAACTAGCTGATTCATAGAGATTTTCACTCTTCTTTTTCTGATTGAAATTAATGTTAATGTCATATAGTATTTAAATTGATCCTATAATCCAATTATGTTTAAGTAATTCAGAAATATTTTATTTTTTTGCTCTTGAGTAGACATTCATTTATAAATTAAAGATAAAATAATTCCAAAGCTCCCTACCACTCTGAGTCACAGTGTCACTTTTGGGTTTCTGGTGGTTAATCGGAGATAAGAGTCTCACAGACTTTCATGTCCAGGCTGGCTTTGAACTGTGATCCTCAGAGCACAACCTACTGAGTGGCTAGGCTTACTGGTGTGAGCCACCAGTGTCTAGACAGACAAACTGTTTCTAATTCAATATAACATCTGTTCTATATATATAAGAAGGGGAAAATACTACCAACATTGAAAATTCTAAAATGTTTGTATTTCGGGTTTTAATAGAAATAACTAGTATATTTGGGTCTAGCTTACATTGCTTCACACAAAGGCAATTCATTAAGCCAGGATTGCATCCACTTCATAAACTGAATGGGAACAATGCATGATGTCATACATTCAAATGTGTAGTGATTGGCTAGTAGCAACCAGCCATGGGATGTAACTGCTTTGCCTTTAATGCTGCCAACTTTTTATTCTTAAACCATATTATTTTGTTCTTTTTCCCACATTTCCCTCATCAAAATTCAATATAAATATTATGTATATTAGAAAAAATCATATCAAGTGAAATAAGCCAGACTCAAAGGAACATAGGCTCAATGGTTTCCCTCATTTGTCATAATCAGTAGAAACCTGGGGCTCTCCTCGCAGAGATTTACAATAGAGCAAAACCTAGATATGTAAGGTCATATAGTATGACCCTGAAAGAAAGGACTTCCAGGATATAGAAACAAAAGCCATATAATGCTTGATTGTTGTCCTTAATATACTATGTTATCTCTCATCTCTTTTGCTGTCCCTTGGTTATCTCATATTGTTACAGTATTTCACTTTGTTATTTGATATATTGTACATATGTGTATTTGGTTATTTGAAATCAGATAGGGAAAGGGGGAAAACAAGATGAGGGGCAGAGGTGGGGGAAGGGAAATGGGGACCAAACAAGAGTAAGGGTATCAATGTATGTGAAGTGATGCACCTTCGATCTTGTGAATATAATGTAACCCTTCTATTAATTACAATAAAAATTATATGAAAAATAAAAAATAAACATTGTGTCTAATTTTCTTCCCTAAGAAGAAAAGCAATAAATATTTGAAATTTGGTCCACAGAATTTTGCTTTATTTTTCCCTCAAGTTATATGTGAAAAATAAGATGACATACAGAAATTATTTGTTATTTTAACTGAACTAACTCAGAAGAGAGAGGAAAACATGCCCTCCTACTAGTCAAAAATTTAGAATATAATGTAACTTTTTGGACTTTTTGTGTTTTTGTACTTTCAGAAAAATTGTAACAAATTTCTATGATAGTATGATGCTAAATGAAAGGACCTCCAGGATATAATGAGTGACTGTTGTCATTAATGTGCTATGTTATCTCTCATCTCTTTTTGCTGTTCCTTGGTTAGCTCATATGGTTACAATATTTTTACCTTTTTATCTGATATATTGTATATATGCGCACTTGGTTATTTGAAATAGGATAGGGAAGGGAGGAAAACAAGGTGAGGGGTGTGGGTGGGGGGAGAGTAATGGAGACCAAGATATGAGAAAGGATACCAATGTTTGTGAAGTAATGCACTTTCTATCTGGTGAATATAATGGAACATTTCTATTAATTACAATAAAATATATGGAAAAATAAATAAAAATTAAATTAAAAAAATAAAATAGAATCAGACATGATAAGCTAAACACAATGCTAGGCATACACACACACACACACACACACACACACACACAGTCAAACCAAAAGAGGATTCTAATACAGGAAGTGTTCAAAGGCATAACTGTCTTGAATATGGTAAATGATATTTATTGAAATAAATTCCAGGAAACATAAAAAACATATAGAGTTTATAAAACCCAAATCTAAATTTATTGATTCATGTTTTATGTTGTAGCATTACTCATGTGGCCAAGTCTGCCTCTCAGTGAAAAGTGCAAGGCCCTGATATCAAACATGATAATGCCAAAAATATTTTGGATAAAATATGGATACACATCTGTGATTCCAGATACTCACAAGGTAGAGATAGGCAAGACTGTAGTTCTATTCCAGGCCAGCAATAGTTAGCAAAACCTCATCTCAATAAAAAAATATGGGCATACTGGCATGTACCTTTAATCCCAGAAATGCCTCAAAATGACTTTTTAAATTTTTTAAAAAATAGTATCATTATGCCTTGTGTTTTATTCTAAATTGCTAGGCATGATGTGCTGGATATAGGAAATTGGACAATTAGTCTTTAATAATACAGAGTTAAGTTGTGGGGCAGTGTTGATTCCTAGAGCTCAATCACCAGGATGTAATCATTTTGTGAGCCTATGCCTCAAGACTGGCATTCACGATGCTTCTCAGCTCTTTCTCTTCCTATCAGAGGAACAGGGTGGCTAGTCTTGGCTATTTTCCTTTTCTCAGGACACTCAAACTCTGAAAAAGCAAAATATTCTAGGTTCAACTAAAATAGTTACTCTGGGTGATAAGTAGTTCTTTCTGAGAGTATTGGTAATCAAAATTGTTCATAAGTTTGTGCTTTCTGATTCTGAGTTTGTGCTTTGTGATAGTGCTAATTAGTTGAAAACATCCCAGCCTTAATTTCAGAGGAAGAAGTTTCTTATATCACATATTTGTCAAATGCAAGAAGAATAACTGAATCTTCAAATGATTCAAATTTTCTTAATTTGACTACAGTGAGGATTCTCAGGCTTTTTACATAATGATATAAGAAAATATAAGTTAATGGCCTGGAAGTTTGGCCTAGTGGTTAAAGTGCCTGCCTAGCATGCATGAAGACCCAGGTTCGATTCCTTGGTACCACATATATAGAAAAGCTGGAAGTGGTGCTGAGGCTCAAGTGGTAGACCTCTAGCCTTGAGAAAGTCCAAGAACAGGGCTCAGTCCCTGAGTTTAAGCCCAGGACTGGCAAAAAAAAAAAGAAAGAAAATATAAGTTAAAATTTCAATTGCTTTTAAATTAATGTATTTATGTATTTTAGAGTATAAACTTATCCTTCTTCAATATAAAATGCTGTATGAAGCATCAAGTAAAATATGACTTCTATTCTTTTATTTATATAAAGCTTGGATATATATATATATATATATATATATATACACAAATATGTATTATAATCCTTGGAAAGTTACTCTATCCCAGGATGGGAAAAAGGCTTTATTTACTGACTGTCTAAAAATGCTAAGTTACTATATTTTATGAAAATTAGCTAATTTTCTACTCATATTGTAGTATTTTATATACTTACTATGGATAGCTTTAAACTGCACACATTTATCAACTTCGTAAATGTGAGCCAATAGAACCCAACAAGGGTATTTTCTGAAATTCAGCAAAACAGCATTAAATTGTTTGTTAAACACATCATTTGAAATATGATGTAAAAATCAATGTTAATAAATTCTTTAATAATAAAAAGAAAGAAAGAGCCAGAAGTGGTTCTGTGACGCAAGGCCCTGAATTCAAGGCCCTGGACTGGCAAAAAAAATAGCTTAAGTAATGAAAGTGATGTCATTGATCATGAGTCATTGCATTGATAAATTGCTTTGTCCAATGACAACTTATTTTTACAACTACTTAAAGATAACAAAAATTTTTGAAGATTTACAAACAACATTAAATTAATATAAAAATAATGTAAGGATATCATAGAGATAAAATGGAAGAAAAAATAGAAATCAGCATGAATATTACATAAAGATCATTTACTTATATGATCTTTAAAAGAATGCTTTAAAAGAATGTTATTGGAAAATATTAAAATGGCTAAATTCATTATTAGATCAAACATTACAGAATACACTGGGAAATTTACAGCTTATTAAAAAAACACAATAATCTTAAATCCATATGTTGAATTTTAAATTCTATTTTATTTAAAAATACTTGAGCACTTCAGTGTCCAAAACTTGAAACTAAAAAGATATAAGCTGACAAATTGAAAGATGAATTGAAAGCTGGCTGATGTGAAATAAGAATCTTCTTAAACAGTTGGGAAAAGTAAATTAGATTGCGATTTGAAAAGCCCCAGATGGCAGATGCAACATTATGTAATTATCATTCTCATCAGAGATTTATCAATTGTAAAAGTAATTGAAAAACTTGATTGTTTTCTCTAGATTATGTAAGTTCTGCTTTATTTATTTATTGTTTTCTCCATTGTTCTCTTCCTTTCTTCAAAATGAAGAAACGAGCTAGTGTTTATTTAGCATGCATGCAGACCTGAGTTTAATTCCTTCATACCACATACATAGAAAAGCTGTAAGTGTTGATGTGGATCAAATGGTAGAGTTCTAGCTTTGAGAAAAACCAAGGACAATGCTTAATCCCTGAGTTCGAGCCCCAGGACTAGCAAGAGAAAGAAGGGGGAGAGAGAGAGAGAGAGAGAGAGAGAGAGAGAGAGAGAGAGAGAGAGAGAGAGAGAGAGAGAGAGAGAGAGAGAGAGAGAGAGAGAGAGAGGGTGGGAGGGAGGGAGGGAGAGAGGGTGGGAGAGAGAGAGGGAGGGAGGGAGGGGGAGGGGGAGGGGAAGGGGAGGGAGGCAGGCAGGCATAAGGAGTTAAGGGAGGGATTCCTAAAAACCCTGCTCTCTTGTGAAAAAGTCTCTATATACCAAGGAGGCAACTTCCTGTGCGTGGAATCTCCCACATTGACTTTCCTCTCTGGAAGATTCCTTGGTATGTCAGGGGTAGCCAACTGATTTCCACTTGTTGAACATGTGGAATCATGTAGCATCTAAAGGGCTTAAATTTATATTTACAAGCTCGAGACATTATGTAGGGCACATGCATCAGGAAGTGGAGACATGGTTAGATTTGTATCTGTCATGTCCATGGACAGACAGATGATATATAAAATGAGTTATTTAACCACTACCCAAATAGTATACTAATGCACATGATTACCAAAATAAATGCATTAAAGTTTTCATTGACAGTGTTAGTATGTAAATGGACAAAAATTTTTGTTTTCCTAAATTCAATGTAATGTATTCATATTTTGAAAAGGATAAATGAAATAAATTGACTATCAAATCCTGTTAACATGACTGGGGGTATTTTCCCTTTTCATTGTAGTAATTAACTGATAGTCTCTATATGAGAAAAAAAATTTTTAGTAGAGGAAACATGCATATAATAAAATGTAATATATATTTATAATACACATGTACTATACATAGTATACATAATATATAATGTACTATATTTATATTTGTAAAGATATAATTTCATTTTGATTTAATGAAATAGGAGATATTACTGCAATGCAACAAAAGTCTTAATACCAAAAAAACCTTACTTTACAATAGCCCTGTTGTGTATTTCCTGCATAGTTCAGTGTAATCATGTATACTTATCTGTTCTGAATATTTATGACTCAAGTGTAACTTCATTCCACCATCCGCTCATAATTTAGGTGTTTCCTCCTCCCTGATACCATATTGCATGTGTACAGAGAACAGAAACTTTCTATTTTGCTTTTTGCTTTTTGTTTTTCTTTGTGGGTCATGTGGCTTGAACTTC